>NW_028132707.1:0-85545 GCF_964374135.1 Grampus griseus
ACATCCCGCCCATCAGCCTAACTAGGCTCCCATTTCTCCATGGCCTGTCCTGCCTTTCTGGATTTTACACTTTTTTCAGATGGCCCTTTTGACCGGGGGGCAGTGAGACTTCATTGTACTGCAGATTTCCTTTGCAAGCTTGCTTGGTTGGCCAAAAAGGGCGTATGCGTTTTTTCCTGAATATATTCAGGAAAAAACGCATACGCCCTTTTTGGCCAAGTGCATCATTGTGGACGTTCTGCCTCTTTTCCTATGCTTTACATGCAATTCCAGTCTACCTCCTGAAATCGGTTTCCTGCAATTCTGCCCCGCTTTCAAGTCCTCTTGGCAGCCTTACTTCAATATATTTTTGGACGATAGCTGTCATTTATAACTCTGCAGGTTTGTGAATGACAGTGCCCCTGAGCTCCTTTCCTCGACTCGCTTTCTTTTGAGCTGGCCGCAACACCGCAGGATTGCTTCAGGCCCTAGTGTGGTTCCGGCATGGCTCGCTGAGCCTTTGGTTAATTCCTCTTCCTGGTGGGAAATGAGAGTTAAATTTGCCCGTCCAGACACCTCCAGCTAGTCTCTCATTGGTTCTCCCTATTCCTGTTCATTTTCCGCAGAAATTGCAAACTGGGCCAAACAGGAGGTTAAAGGCACTGAGTCTCCAAGTGGGGAGAGTGTTAGTAAAGCGTCTGAAATGTTGCACCCGAGTACCAGGGGACGAAAAGTGAGACACATTTGAACACGTTTCCCGATCACACGGTGGATCATACTGTGGGTTCCACATGCATGTTTTAGCTGAAGGAAGAATCCCTTAAACCTGGAGAGTTGAGAACCGTGGAATGGGTACCATGCAATATGACTTCAAAGGGTCTGCATTTGCTCACCGAACCTCACCAATCCTATCCCTGCTGCGTTTATGCCGCTGTACACACGCTTGATTCTCTTTCGGAGACATAGAAATCCATAGGTTTTAATATTCTTACAAGTCAGGTATATTCTTAGGCGTTTAATATGGGGTGTTGAGTCCACTTCGTTGAGCAAGCAGTAGCTCTTGTCTATTACATATTTGGCTTATGGAAAGGTATCTGTGCTAATTTCAATCTCTGGTTTTATGTAGCACCCCATCTCACCTTTCCCCTTAAGCAAGCATAAGTTGGTTTTCTACATTTGAGACCCTATTCTGTTTTGTAATTCAGTTCCTGTGTAGCCAAGTTTACATTCCGTGTATTAGTGATATCTTATGATGTTTCTTTTTCTGTGTGACTTATTTCACTTAGAATCATCGTACCTGAATCCACTCATTATGCTGCTATGGGCCTGATGACATAGATTTCATTGCTGAGTGATATTTCATTGTACGTTAGTACCACAACTTCTTTATCCATTTTTCGCTTTCTGCGATATTGAACTTGTACCGTAAACGAGGTTCTTGTAAACAGAGCCATCCCAAACTTTGGGGTGGCTGTGTCTTTTTGATTTTAATTTCCCTAAGCTATAGGACCATAAGTGGAAGTGCCCTAGGCTCTGTTGCTTTGTTTTTTAGATGTTTCAGGAAACACCATACACTTCTCCAGAGTGGCTGTTGGCAATTTACATCCCGCCCATCAGCCTAACTAGGCTCCCAGTTCTCCATGGCCTGTCCTGCCTTTCTGGATTTTACACTTTTTTCAGATGGCCCTTTTGACCGGGGGGCAGTGAGACTTCATTGTAGTGCAGATTTCCTTTGCAAGCTTGCTTGGTTGGCCAAAAAGGGCGTATGCGTTTTTTCCTGAATATATTCAGGAAAAAACGCATACGCCCTTTTTGGCCAAGTGCATCATTGTGGACGTTCTGCCTCTTTTCCTATGCTTTACATGCAATTCCAGTCTACCTCCTGAAATCGGTTTCCTGCAATTCTGCCCCGCTTTCAAGTCCTCTTGGCAGCCTTACTTCAATATATTTTTGGACGATAGCTGTCATTTATAACTCTGCAGGTTTGTGAATGACAGTGCCCCTGAGCTCCTTTCTTCGACTCGCTTTCTTTTGAGCTGGCCGCAACACCGCAGGATTGCTTCAGGCCCTAGTGTGGTTCCGGCATGGCTCGCTGAGCCTTTGGTTAATTCCTCTTCCTGGTGGGAAATGAGAGTTAAATTTGCCCGTCCAGACACCTCCAGCTAGTCTCTCATTGGTTCTCCCTATTCCTGTTCATTTTCCGCAGAAATTGCAAACTGGGCCAAACAGGAGGTTAAAGGCACTGAGTCTCCAAGTGGGGAGAGTGTTAGTAAAGCGTCTGAAATGTTGCACCCGAGTACCAGGGGACGAAAAGTGAGACACATTTGAACACGTTTCCCGATCACACGGTGGATCATACTGTGGGTTCCACATGCATGTTTTAGCTGAAGGAAGAATCCCTTAAACCTGGAGAGTTGAGAACCGTGGAATGGGTACCATGCAATATGACTTAAAAGGGTCTGCATTTGCTCACCGAACCTCACCAATCCTATCCCTGCTGCATTTATGCCGCTGTACACACGCTTGATTCTCTTTCGGAGACATATAAATCCATAGGTTTTAAGATTCTTACAAGTCAGGTATATTCTTAGGCGTTTAATATGGGGTGTTGAGTCCACTTCGTTGAGCAAGCAGTAGCTCTTGTCTATTACATATTTGGCTTATGGAAAGGTATCTGTGCTAATTTCAATCTCTGGTTTTATGTAGCACCCCATCTCACCTTTCCCCTTAAGCAAGCATAAGTTGGTTTTCTACATTTGAGACCCTATTCTGTTTTGTAATTCAGTTCCTGTGTAGCCAAGTTTACATTCCGTGTATTAGTGATATCTTATGATGTTTCTTTTTCTGTGTGACTTATTTCACTTAGAATCATCGTACCTGAATCCACTCATTATGCTGCTATGGGCCTGATGACATAGATTTCATTGCTGAGTGATATTTCATTGTACGTTAGTACCACAACTTCTTTATCCATTTTTCGCTTTCTGCGATATTGTACTTGCACCGTAAACGAGGTTCTTGTAAACAGAGCCATCCCAAACTTTGGGGTGGCTGTGTCTTTTTGATTTTAATTTCCCTAAGCTATAGGACCATAAGTGGAAGTGCCGTAGGCTCTGTTGCTTTGTTTTTTAGATGTTTCAGGAAACACCATACACTTCTCCAGAGTGGCTGTTGGCAATTTACATCCCGCACATCAGCCTAACTAGGCTCCCATTTCTCCATGGCCTGTCCTGCCTTTCTGGATTTTACACTTTTTTCAGATGGCCCTTTTGACCGGGGGGCAGTGAGACTTCATTGTACTGCAGATTTCCTTTGCAAGCTTGCTTGGTTGGCCAAAAAGGGCGTATGCGTTTTTTCCTGAATATATTCAGGAAAAAACGCATACGCCCTTTTTGGCCAAGTGCATCATTGTGGACGTTCTGCCTCTTTTCCTATGCTTTACATGCAATTCCAGTCTACCTCCTGAAATCGGTTTCCTGCAATTCTGCCCCGCTTTCAAGTCCTCTTGGCAGCCTTACTTCAATATATTTTTGGACGATAGCTGTCATTTATAACTCTGCAGGTTTGTGAATGACAGTGCCCCTGAGCTCCTTTCCTCGACTCGCTTTCTTTTGAGCTGGCCGCAACACCGCAGGATTGCTTCAGGCCCTAGTGTGGTTCCGGCATGGCTCGCTGAGCCTTTGGTTAATTCCTCTTCCTGGTGGGAAATGAGAGTTAAATTTGCCCGTCCAGACACCTCCAGCTAGTCTCTCATTGGTTCTCCCTATTCCTGTTCATTTTCCGCAGAAATTGCAAACTGGGCCAAACAGGAGGTTAAAGGCACTGAGTCTCCAAGTGGGGAGAGTGTTAGTAAAGCGTCTGAAATGTTGCACCCGAGTACCAGGGGACGAAAAGTGAGACACATTTGAACACGTTTCCCGATCACACGGTGGATCATACTGTGGGTTCCACATGCATGTTTTAGCTGAAGGAAGAATCCCTTAAACCTGGAGAGTTGAGAACCGTGGAATGGGTACCATGCAATATGACTTCAAAGGGTCTGCATTTGCTCACCGAACCTCACCAATCCTATCCCTGCTGCGTTTATGCCGCTGTACACACGCTTGATTCTCTTTCGGAGACATAGAAATCCATAGGTTTTAATATTCTTACAAGTCAGGTATATTCTTAGGCGTTTAATATGGGGTGTTGAGTCCACTTCGTTGAGCAAGCAGTAGCTCTTGTCTATTACATATTTGGCTTATGGAAAGGTATCTGTGCTAATTTCAATCTCTGGTTTTATGTAGCACCCCATCTCACCTTTCCCCTTAAGCAAGCATAAGTTGGTTTTCTACATTTGAGACCCTATTCTGTTTTGTAATTCAGTTCCTGTGTAGCCAAGTTTACATTCCGTGTATTAGTGATATCTTATGATGTTTCTTTTTCTGTGTGACTTATTTCACTTAGAATCATCGTACCTGAATCCACTCATTATGCTGCTATGGGCCTGATGACATAGATTTCATTGCTGAGTGATATTTCATTGTACGTTAGTACCACAACTTCTTTATCCATTTTTCGCTTTCTGCGATATTGAACTTGTACCGTAAACGAGGTTCTTGTAAACAGAGCCATCCCAAACTTTGGGGTGGCTGTGTCTTTTTGATTTTAATTTCCCTAAGCTATAGGACCATAAGTGGAAGTGCCCTAGGCTCTGTTGCTTTGTTTTTTAGATGTTTCAGGAAACACCATACACTTCTCCAGAGTGGCTGTTGGCAATTTACATCCCGCCCATCAGCCTAACTAGGCTCCCAGTTCTCCATGGCCTGTCCTGCCTTTCTGGATTTTACACTTTTTTCAGATGGCCCTTTTGACCGGGGGGCAGTGAGACTTCATTGTAGTGCAGATTTCCTTTGCAAGCTTGCTTGGTTGGCCAAAAAGGGCGTATGCGTTTTTTCCTGAATATATTCAGGAAAAAACGCATACGCCCTTTTTGGCCAAGTGCATCATTGTGGACGTTCTGCCTCTTTTCCTATGCTTTACATGCAATTCCAGTCTACCTCCTGAAATCGGTTTCCTGCAATTCTGCCCCGCTTTCAAGTCCTCTTGGCAGCCTTACTTCAATATATGTTTGGACGATAGCTGTCATTTATAACTCTGCAGGTTTGTGAATGACAGTGCCCCTGAGCTCCTTTCTTCGACTCGCTTTCTTTTGAGCTGGCCGCAACACCGCAGGATTGCTTCAGGCCCTAGTGTGGTTCCGGCATGGCTCGCTGAGCCTTTGGTTAATTCCTCTTCCTGGTGGGAAATGAGAGTTAAATTTGCCCGTCCAGACACCTCCAGCTAGTCTCTCATTGGTTCTCCCTATTCCTGTTCATTTTCCGCAGAAATTGCAAACTGGGCCAAACAGGAGGTTAAAGGCACTGAGTCTCCAAGTGGGGAGAGTGTTAGTAAAGCGTCTGAAATGTTGCACCCGAGTACCAGGGGACGAAAAGTGAGACACATTTGAACACGTTTCCCGATCACACGGTGGATCATACTGTGGGTTCCACATGCATGTTTTAGCTGAAGGAAGAATCCCTTAAACCTGGAGAGTTGAGAACCGTGGAATGGGTACCATGCAATATGACTTAAAAGGGTCTGCATTTGCTCACCGAACCTCACCAATCCTATCCCTGCTGCATTTATGCCGCTGTACACACGCTTGATTCTCTTTCGGAGACATATAAATCCATAGGTTTTAAGATTCTTACAAGTCAGGTATATTCTTAGGCGTTTAATATGGGGTGTTGAGTCCACTTCGTTGAGCAAGCAGTAGCTCTTGTCTATTACATATTTGGCTTATGGAAAGGTATCTGTGCTAATTTCAATCTCTGGTTTTATGTAGCACCCCATCTCACCTTTCCCCTTAAGCAAGCATAAGTTGGTTTTCTACATTTGAGACCCTATTCTGTTTTGTAATTCAGTTCCTGTGTAGCCAAGTTTACATTCCGTGTATTAGTGATATCTTATGATGTTTCTTTTTCTGTGTGACTTATTTCACTTAGAATCATCGTACCTGAATCCACTCATTATGCTGCTATGGGCCTGATGACATAGATTTCATTGCTGAGTGATATTTCATTGTACGTTAGTACCACAACTTCTTTATCCATTTTTCGCTTTCTGCGATATTGTACTTGTACCGTAAACGAGGTTCTTGTAAACAGAGCCATCCCAAACTTTGGGGTGGCTGTGTCTTTTTGATTTTAATTTCCCTAAGCTATAGGACCATAAGTGGAAGTGCCCTAGGCTCTGTTGCTTTGTTTTTTAGATGTTTCAGGAAACACCATACACTTCTCCAGAGTGGCTGTTGGCAATTTACATCCCGCACATCAGCCTAACTAGGCTCCCATTTCTCCATGGCCTGTCCTGCCTTTCTGGATTTTACACTTTTTTCAGATGGCCCTTTTGACCGGGGGGCAGTGAGACTTCATTGTAGTGCAGATTTCCTTTGCAAGCTTGCTTTGTTGGCCAAAAAGGGCGAATGCGTTTTTTCCTGAATATATTCAGGAAAAAACGCATACGCCCTTTTTGGCCAAGTGCATCATTGTGGACGTTCTGCCTCTTTTCCTATGCTTTACATGCAATTCCAGTCTACCTCCTGAAATCGGTTTCCTGCAATTCTGCCCCGCTTTCACGTCCTCTTGGCAGCCTTACTTCAATATATTTTTGGACGATAGCTGTCATTTATAACTCTGCAGGTTTGTGAATGACAGTGCCCCTGAGCTCCTTTCTTCGACTCGCTTTCTTTTGAGCTGGCCGCAACACCGCAGGATTGCTTCAGGCCCTAGTGTGGTTCCGGCATGGCTCGCTGAGCCTTTGGTTAATTCCTCTTCCTGGTGGGAAATGAGAGTTAAATTTGCCCGTCCAGACACCTCCAGCTAGTCTCTCATTGGTTCTCCCTATTCCTGTTCATTTTCCGCAGAAATTGCAAACTGGGCCAAACAGGAGGTTAAAGGCACTGAGTCTCCAAGTGGGGAGAGTGTTAGTAAAGCGTCTGGAATGTTGCACCCGAGTACCAGGGGACGAAAAGTGAGACACATTTGAACACGTTTCCCGATCACACGGTGGATCATACTGTGGGTTCCACATGCATGTTTTAGCTGAAGGAAGAATCCCTTAAACCTGGAGAGTTGAGAACCGTGGAATGGGTACCATGCAATATGACTTCAAAGGGTCTGCATTTGCTCACCGAACCTCACCAATCCTATCCCTGCTGCGTTTATGCCGCTGTACACATGCTTGATTCTCTTTCGGAGACATATAAATCCATAGGTTTTAAGATTCTTACTAGTCAGGTATATGCTTAGGCGTTTAATATGGGGTGTTGAGTCCACTTCGTTGAGCAAGCAGTAGCTCTTGTCTATTACATATTTGGCTTATGGAAAGGTATCTGTGCTAATTTCAATCTCTGGTTTTATGCAGCACCCCAACTCACCTTTCCCCTTAAGCAAGCATAAGTTGGTTTTCTACATTTGAGACCCTATTCTGTTTTGTAATTCAGTTCCTGTGTAGACAAGTTTACATTCCGTGTATTAGTGATATCTTATGATGTTTCTTTTTCTGTGTGACTTATTTCACTTAGAATCATCGTACCTGAATCCACTCATTATGCTGCTATGGGCCTGATGACATAGATTTCATTGCTGAGTGATATTTCATTGTACGTTAGTACCACATCTTCTTTATCCATTTTTCGCTTTCTGCGATACTGTACTTGTACCGTAAACGAGGTTCTTGTAAACAGAGCCATCCCAAACTTTGGGGTGGCTGTGTCTTTTTGATTTTAATTTCCCTAAGCTATAGGACCATAAGTGGAAGTGCCCTAGGCTCTGTTGCTTTGTTTTTTAGATGTTTCAGGAAACACCATACACTTCTCCAGAGTGGCTGTTGGCAATTTACATCCCGCCCATCAGCCTAACTAGGCTCCCAGTTCTCCATGGCCTGTCCTGCCTTTCTGGATTTTACACTTTTTTCAGATGGCCCTTTTGACCGGGGGGCAGTGAGACTTCATTGTAGTGCAGATTTCCTTTGCAAGCTTGCTTGGTTGGCCAAAAAGGGCGTATGCGTTTTTTCCTGAATATATTCAGGAAAAAACGCATACGCCCTTTTTGGCCAAGTGCATCATTGTGGACGTTCTGCCTCTTTTCCTATGCTTTACATGCAATTCCATTGTACCTCCTGAAATCGGTTTCCTGCAATTCTGCCCCGCTTTCAAGTCCTCTTGGCAGCCTTACTTCAATATATTTTTGGACGATAGCTGTCATTTATAACTCTGCAGGTTTGTGAATGACAGTGCCCCTGAGCTCCTTTCTTCGACTCGCTTTCTTTTGAGCTGGCCGCAACACCGCAGGATTGCTTCAGGCCCTAGTGTGGTTCCGGCATGGCTCGCTGAGCCTTTGGTTAATTCCTCTTCCTGGTGGGAAATGAGAGTTAAATTTGCCCGTCCAGACACCTCCAGCTAGTCTCTCATTGATTCTCCCTATTCCTGTTCATTTTCCGCAGAAATTGCAAACTGGGCCAAACAGGAGGTTAAAGGCACTGAGTCTCCAAGTGGGGAGAGTGTTAGTAAAGCGTCTGGAATGTTGCACCCGAGTACCAGGGGACGAAAAGTGAGACACATTTGAACACGTTTCCCGATCACACGGTGGATCATACTCTGGGTTCCACATGCATGTTTTAGCTGAAGGAAGAATCCCTTAAACCTGGAGAGTTGAGAACCGTGGAATGGGTACCATGCAATATGACTTCAAAGGGTCTGCATTTGCTCACCGAACCTCACCAATCCTATCCCTGCTGCGTTTATGCCGCTGTACACACGCTTGATTCTCTTTCAGAGACATATAAATCCATAGGTTTTAAGATTCTTACTAGTCAGGTATATTCTTAGGCGTTTAATATGGGGTGTTGAGTCCACTTCATTGAGCAAGCAGTAGCTCTTGTCTATTACATATTTGGCTTATGGAAAGGTATCTGTGCTAATTTCAATCTCTGGTTTTATGCAGCACCCCAACTCACCTTTCCCCTTAAGCAAGCATAAGTTGGTTTTCTACATTTGAGACCCTATTCTGTTTTGTAATTCAGTTCCTGTGTAGCCAAGTTTACATTCCGTGTAGTAGTGATATGTTATGATGTTTCTTTTTCTGTGTGACTTATTTCACTTAGAATCATCATACCTGAATCCACTCATTATGCTGCTATGGGCCTGATGACATAGATTTCATTGTTGAGTGATATTTCATTGTACGTTAGTACCACAACTACTTTATCCATTTTTCGCTTTCTGCGATATTGAACTTGTACCGTAAACGAGGTTCTTGTAAACAGAGCCGTCCCAAACATTGGGGTGGCTGTGTCTTTTTGATTTTAATTTCCCTAAGCTATAGGACCATAAGTGGAAGTGCCCTAGGCTCTGTTGCTTTGTTTTTTAGATGTTTCAGGAAACACCATACACTTCTCCAGAGTGGCTGTTGGCAATTTACATCCCGCCCATCAGCCTAACTAGGCTCCAAGTTCTCCATGGCCTGTCCTGCCTTTCTGGATTTTACACTTTTTTCAGATGGCCCTTTTGACCGGGGGGCAGTGAGACTTCATTGTAGTGCAGATTTCCTTTGCAAGCTTGCTTGGTTGGCCAAAAAGGGCGTATGCGTTTTTTCCTGAATATATTCAGGAAAAAGCGCATACGCCCTTTTTGGCCAAGTGCATCATTGTGGACGTTCTGCCTCTTTTCCTATGCTTTACATGCAATTCCAGTCTACCTCCTGAAATCGGTTTCCTGCAATTCTGCCACGCTTTCACGTCCTCTTGGCAGCCTTACTTCAATATATTTTTGGACGATAGCTGTCATTTATAACTCTGCAGGTTTGTGAATGACAGTGCCCCTGAGCTCCTTTCTTCGACTCGCTTTCTTTTGAGCTGGCCGCAACACCGCAGGATTGCTTCAGGCCCTAGTGTGGTTCCGGCATGGCTCGCTGAGCCTTTGGTTAATTCCTCTTCCTGGTGGGAAATGAGAGTTAAATTTGCCCGTCCAGACACCTCCAGCTAGTCTCTCATTGGTTCTCCCTATTCCTGTTCATTTTCCGCAGAAATTGCAAACTGGGCCAAACAGGAGGTTAAAGGCACTGAGTCTCCAAGTGGGGAGAGTGTTACTAAAGCGTCTGAAATGTTGCACCCGAGTACCAGGGGACGAAAAGTGAGACACATTTGAACACGTTTCCCGATCACACGGTGGATCATACTCTGGGTTCCACATGCATGTTTTAGCTGAAGGAAGAATCCCTTAAACCTGGAGAGTTGAGAACCGTGGAATGGGTACCATGCAATATGACTTCAAAGGGTCTGCATTTGCTCACCGAACCTCACCAATCCTATCCCTGCTGCGTTTATGCCGCTGTACACACGCTTGATTCTCTTTCGGAGACATAGAAATCCATAGGTTTTAAGATTCTTACAAGTCAGGTATATTCTTAGGCTTTTAATATGGGGTGTTGAGTCCACTTCGTTGAGCAAGCAGTAGCTCTTGTCTATTACATATTTGGCTTATGGAAAGGTATCTGTGCTAATTTCAATCTCTGGTTTTATGTAGCACCCCATCTCACCTTTCCCCTTAAGCAAGCATAAGTTGGTTTTCTACATTTGAGACCCTATTCTGTTTTGTAATTCAGTTCCTGTGTAGCCAAGTTTACATTCCGTGTATTAGTGATATCTTATGATGTTTCTTTTTCTGTGTGACTTATTTCACTTAGAATCATCGTACCTGAATCCACTCATTATTCTGCTATGGGCCTGATGACATAGATTTCATTGCTGAGTGATATTTCATTGTACGTTAGTACCACAAATTCTTTATCCATTTTTCGCTTTCTGCGATATTAAACTTGTACCGTAAACGAGGTTCTTGTAAACAGAGCCATCCCAAACTTTGGGGTGGCTGTGTCTTTTTGATTTTAATTTCCCTAAGCTATAGGACCATAAGTGGAAGTGCCCTAGGCTCTGTTGCTTTGTTTTTTAGATGTTTCAGGAAACACCATACACTTCTCCAGAGTGGCTGTTGGCAATTTACATCCCGCCCATCAGCCTAACTAGGCTCCCAGTTCTCCATGGCCTGTCCTGCCTTTCTGGATTTTACACTTTTTTCAGATGGCCCTTTTGACCGGGGGGCAGAGAGACTTCATTGTAGTGCAGATTTCCTTTGCAAGCTTGCTTGGTTGGCCAAAAAGGGCGTATGCGTTTTTTCCTGAATATATTCAGGAAAAAACGCATACGCCCTTTTTGGCCAAGTGCATCATTGTGGACGTTCTGCCTCTTTTCCTATGCTTTACATGCAATTCCAGTCTACCTCCTGAAATCGGTTTCCTGCAACTCTGCCCCGCTTTCAAGTCCTCTTGGCAGCCTTACTTCAATATATTTTTGGACGATAGCTGTCATTTATAACTCTGCAGGTTTGTGAATGACAGTGCCCCTGAGCTCCTTTCGTCGACTCGCTTTCTTGTGAGCTGGCCGCAACACCGCAGGATTGTTTCAGGCCCTAGTGTGTTTCCGACATGGCTCGCTGAGCCTTTGGTTAATTCCTCTTCCTGGTGGGAAATGAGAGTTAAATTTGCCCGTCCAGACACCTCCAGCTAGTCTCTCATTGCTTCTCCGTATTCCTGTTCATTTTCCGCAGAAATTGCAAACTGGGCCAAACAGGAGGTTAAAGGCACTGACTCTCCAAGTGGGGAGAGTGTTAGTAAAGCGTCTGGAATGTTGCACCCGAGTACCAGGGGACGAAAAGTGAGACACATTTGAACACGTTTCCCGATCACACGGTGGATCATACTCTGGGTTCCACATGCATGTTTTAGCTGAAGGAAGAATCCCTTAAACCTGGAGAGTTGAGAACCGTGGAATGGGTACCATGCAATATGACTTCAAAGGGTCTGCATTTGCTCACCGAACCTCACCAATCCTATCCCTGCTGCGTTTATGCCGCTGTACACACGCTTGATTCTCTTTCGGAGACATAGAAATCCATAGGTTTTAAGATTCTTACTAGTCAGGTATATTCTTAGGCGTTTAATATGGGGTGTTGAGTCCACTTCGTTGAGCAAGCAGTAGCTCTTGTCTGTTACATATTTGGCTTATGGAAAGGTATCTGTGCTAATTTCAATCTCTGGTTTTATGCAGCACCCCAACTCACCTTTCCCCTTAAGCAAGCATAAGTTGGTTTTCTACATTTGAGACCCTATTCTGTTTTGTAATTCAGTTCCTGTGTAGCCAAGTTTACATTCCGTGTATTAGTGATATCTTATGATGTTTCTTTTTCTGTGTGACTTATTTCACTTAGAATCATCGTACCTGAATCCACTCATTATGCTGCTATGGGCCTGATGACATAGATTTCATTGCTGAGTGATATTTCATTGTACGTTAGTACCACAACTTCTTTATCCATTTTTCGCTTTCTGCGATACTGTACTTGTACCGTAAACGAGGTTCTTGTAAACAGAGCCATCCCAAACTTTGGGGTGGCTGTGTCTTTTTGATTTTAATTTCCCTAAGCTATAGGACCATAAGTGGAAGTGCCCTAGGCTCTGTTGCTTTGTTTTTTAGATGTTTCAGGAAACACCATACACTTCTCCAGAGTGGCTGTTGGCAATTTACATCCCGCCCATCAGCCTAACTAGGCTCCCAGTTCTCCATGGCCTGTCCTGCCTTTCTGGATTTTACACTTTTTTCAGATGGCCCTTTTGACCGGGGGGCAGTGAGACTTCATTGTAGTGCAGATTTCCTTTGCAAGCTTGCTTGGTTGGCCAAAAAGGGCGTATGCGTTTTTTCCTGAATATATTCAGGAAAAAACGCATACGCCCTTTTTGGCCAAGTGCATCATTGTGGACGTTCTGCCTCTTTTCCTATGCTTTACATGCAATTCCAGTCTACCTCCTGAAATCGGTTTCCTGCAATTCTGCCCCGCTTTCAAGTCCTCTTGGCAGCCTTACTTCAATATATTTTTGGACGATAGCTGTCATTTATAACTCTGCAGGTTTGTGAATGACAGTGCCCCTGAGCTCCTTTCTTCGACTCGCTTTCTTTTGAGCTGGCCGCAACACCGCAGGATTGCTTCAGGCCCTAGTGTGGTTCCGGCATGGCTCGCTGAGCCTTTGGTTAATTCCTCTTCCTGGTGGGAAATGAGAGTTAAATTTGCCCGTCCAGACACCTCCAGCTAGTCTCTCATTGGTTCTCCCTATTCCTGTTCATTTTCCGCAGAAATTGCAAACTGGGCCAAACAGGAGGTTAAAGGCACTGAGTCTCCAAGTGGGGAGAGTGTTAGTAAAGCGTCTGAAATGTTGCACCCGAGTACCAGGGGACGAAAAGTGAGACACATTTGAACACGTTTCCCGATCACACGGTGGATCATACTCTGGGTTCCACATGCATGTTTTAGCTGAAGGAAGAATCCCTTAAACCTGGAGAGTTGAGAACCGTGGAATGGGTACCATGCAATACGACTTCAAAGGGTCTGCATTTGCTCACCGAACCTCACCAATCCTATCCCTGCTGTGTTTATGCCGCTGTACACACGCTTGATTCTCTTTCGGAGACATAGAAATCCATAGGTTTTAAGATTCTTACAAGTCAGGTATATTCTTAGGCGTTTAATATGGGGTGTTGAGTCCACTTCGTTGAGCAAGCAGTAGCTCTTGTCTATTACATATTTGGCTTATGGAAAGGTATCTGTGCTAATTTCAATCTCTGGTTTTATGTAGCACCCCATCTCACCTTTCCCCTTAAGCAAGCATAAGTTGGTTTTCTACATTTGAGACCCTATTCTGTTTTGTAATTCAGTTCCTGTGTAGCCAAGTTTACATTCCGTGTATTAGTGATATCTTATGATGTTTCTTTTTCTGTGTGACTTATTTCACTTAGAATCATCGTACCTGAATCCACTCATTATGCTGCTATGGGCCTGATGACATAGATTTCATTGCTGAGTGATATTTCATTGTACGTTAGTACCACAACTTCTTTATCCATTTTTCGCTTTCTGCGATATTGAACTTGTACCGTAAACGAGGTTCTTGTAAACAGAGCCATCCCAAACTTTGGGGTGGCTGTGTCTTTTTGATTTTAATTTCCCTAAGCTATAGGACCATAAGTGGAAGTGCCCTAGGCTCTGTTGCTTTGTTTTTTAGATGTTTCAGGAAACACCATACACTTCTCCAGAGTGGCTGTTGGCAATTTACATCCCGCCCATCAGCCTAACTAGGCTCCCAGTTCTCCATGGCCTGTCCTGCCTTTCTGGATTTTACACTTTTTTCAGATGGCCCTTTTGACCGGGGGGCAGTGAGACTTCATTGTAGTGCAGATTTCCTTTGCAAGCTTGCTTGGTTGGCCAAAAAGGGCGTATGCGTTTTTTCCTGAATATATTCAGGAAAAAACGCATACGCCCTTTTTGGCCAAGTGCATCATTGTGGACGTTCTGCCTCTTTTCCTATGCTTTACATGCAATTCCAGTCTACCTCCTGAAATCGGTTTCCTGCAATTCTGCCCCGCTTTCAAGTCCTCTTGGCAGCCTTACTTCAATATATTTTTGGACGATAGCTGTCATTTATAACTCTGCAGGTTTGTGAATGACAGTGCCCCTGAGCTCCTTTCTTCGACTCGCTTTCTTTTGAGCTGGCCGCAACACCGCAGGATTGCTTCAGGCCCTAGTGTGGTTCCGGCATGGCTCGCTGAGCCTTTGGTTAATTCCTCTTCCTGGTGGGAAATGAGAGTTAAATTTGCCCGTCCAGACACCTCCAGCTAGTCTCTCATTGGTTCTCCCTATTCCTGTTCATTTTCCGCAGAAATTGCAAACTGGGCCAAACAGGAGGTTAAAGGCACTGTGTCTCCAAGTGGGGAGAGTGTTAGTAAAGCGTCTGAAATGTTGCACCCGAGTACCAGGGGACGAAAAGTGAGACACATTTGAACACGTTTCCCGATCACACGGTGGATCATACTCTGGGTTCCACATGCATGTTTTAGCTGAAGGAAGAATCCCTTAAACCTGGAGAGTTGAGAACCGTGGAATGGGTACCATGCAATACGACTTCAAAGGGTCTGCATTTGCTCACCGAACCTCACCAATCCTATCCCTGCTGCGTTTATGCCGCTGTACACACGCTTGATTCTCTTTCGGAGACATAGAAATCCATAGGTTTTAAGATTCTTACAAGTCAGGTATATTCTTAGGCGTTTAATATGGGGTGTTGAGTCCACTTCGTTGAGCAAGCAGTAGCTCTTGTCTATTACATATTTGGCTTATGGAAAGGTATCTGTGCTAATTTCAATCTCTGGTTTTATGTAGCACCCCATCTCACCTTTCCCCTTAAGCAAGCATAAGTTGGTTTTCTACATTTGAGACCCTATTCTGTTTTGTAATTCAGTTCCTGTGTAGCCAAGTTTACATTCCGTGTATTAGTGATATCTTATGATGTTTCTTTTTCTGTGTGACTTATTTCACTTAGAATCATCGTACCTGAATCCACTCATTATGCTGCTATGGGCCTGATGACATAGATTTCATTGCTGAGTGATATTTCATTGTACGTTAGTACCACAACTTCTTTATCCATTTTTCGCTTTCTGCGATATTGAACTTGTACCGTAAACGAGGTTCTTGTAAACAGAGCCATCCCAAACTTTGGGGTGGCTGTGTCTTTTTGATTTTAATTTCCCTAAGCTATAGGACCATAAGTGGAAGTGCCCTAGGCTCTGTTGCTTTGTTTTTTAGATGTTTCAGGAAACACCATACACTTCTCCAGAGTGGCTGTTGGCAATTTACATCCCGCCCATCAGCCTAACTAGGCTCCCAGTTCTCCATGGCCTGTCCTGCCTTTCTGGATTTTACACTTTTTTCAGATGGCCCTTTTGACCGGGGGGCAGTGAGACTTCATTGTAGTGCAGATTTCCTTTGCAAGCTTGCTTGGTTGGCCAAAAAGGGCGTATGCGTTTTTTCCTGAATATATTCAGGAAAAAACGCATACGCCCTTTTTGGCCAAGTGCATCATTGTGGACGTTCTGCCTCTTTTCCTATGCTTTACATGCAATTCCAGTCTACCTCCTGAAATCGGTTTCCTGCAATTCTGCCCCGCTTTCAAGTCCTCTTGGCAGCCTTACTTCAATATATTTTTGGACGATAGCTGTCATTTATAACTCTGCAGGTTTGTGAATGACAGTGCCCCTGAGCTCCTTTCTTCGACTCGCTTTCTTTTGAGCTGGCCGCAACACCGCAGGATTGCTTCAGGCCCTAGTGTGGTTCCGGCATGGCTCGCTGAGCCTTTGGTTAATTCCTCTTCCTGGTGGGAAATGAGAGTTAAATTTGCCCGTCCAGACACCTCCAGCTAGTCTCTCATTGGTTCTCCCTATTCCTGTTCATTTTCCGCAGAAATTGCAAACTGGGCCAAACAGGAGGTTAAAGGCACTGAGTCTCCAAGTGGGGAGAGTGTTAGTAAAGCGTCTGAAATGTTGCACCCGAGTACCAGGGGACGAAAAGTGAGACACATTTGAACACGTTTCCCGATCACACGGTGGATCATACTGTGGGTTCCACATGCATGTTTTAGCTGAAGGAAGAATCCCTTAAACCTGGAGAGTTGAGAACCGTGGAATGGGTACCATGCAATATGACTTAAAAGGGTCTGCATTTGCTCACCGAACCTCACCAATCCTATCCCTGCTGCATTTATGCCGCTGTACACACGCTTGATTCTCTTTCGGAGACATAGAAATCCATAGGTTTTAAGATTCTTACAAGTCAGGTATATTCTTAGGCGTTTAATATGGGGTGTTGAGTCCACTTCGTTGAGCAAGCAGTAGCTCTTGTCTATTACATATTTGGCTTATGGAAAGGTATCTGTGCTAATTTCAATCTCTGGTTTTATGTAGCACCCCATCTCACCTTTCCCCTTAAGCAAGCATAAGTTGGTTTTCTACATTTGAGACCCTATTCTGTTTTGTAATTCAGTTCCTGTGTAGCCAAGTTTACATTCCGTGTATTAGTGATATCTTATGATGTTTCTTTTTCTGTGTGACTTATTTCACTTAGAATCATCGTACCTGAATCCACTCATTATGCTGCTATGGGCCTGATGACATAGATTTCATTGCTGAGTGATATTTCATTGTACGTTAGTACCACAACTTCTTTATCCATTTTTCGCTTTCTGCGATATTGTACTTGTACCGTAAACGAGGTTCTTGTAAACAGAGCCATCCCAAACTTTGGGGTGGCTGTGTCTTTTTGATTTTAATTTCCCTAAGCTATAGGACCATAAGTGGAAGTGCCCTAGGCTCTGTTGCTTTGTTTTTTAGATGTTTCAGGAAACACCATACACTTCTCCAGAGTGGCTGTTGGCAATTTACATCCCGCCCATCAGCCTAACTAGGCTCCCAGTTCTCCATGGCCTGTCCTGCCTTTCTGGATTTTACACTTTTTTCAGATGGCCCTTTTGACCGGGGGGCAGTGAGACTTCATTGTAGTGCAGATTTCCTTTGCAAGCTTGCTTGGTTGTCCAAAAAGGGCGTATGCGTTTTTTCCTGAATATATTCAGGAAAAAACGCATACGCCCTTTTTGGCCAAGTGCATCATTGTGGACGTTCTGCCTCTTTTCCTATGCTTTACATGCAATTCCAGTCTACCTCCTGAAATCGGTTTCCTGCAATTCTGCCCCGCTTTCAAGTCCTCTTGGCAGCCTTACTTCAATATATTTTTGGACGATAGCTGTCATTTATAACTCTGCAGGTTTGTGAATGACAGTGCCCCTGAGCTCCTTTCTTCGACTCGCTTTCTTTTGAGCTGGCCGCAACACCGCAGGATTGCTTCAGGCCCTAGTGTGGTTCCGGCATGGCTCGCTGAGCCTTTGGTTAATTCCTCTTCCTGGTGGGAAATGAGAGTTAAATTTGCCCGTCCAGACACCTCCAGCTAGTCTCTCATTGGTTCTCCCTATTCCTGTTCATTTTCCGCAGAAATTGCAAACTGGGCCAAACAGGAGGTTAAAGGCACTGAGTCTCCAAGTGGGGAGAGTGTTAGTAAAGCGTCTGAAATGTTGCACCCGAGTACCAGGGGACGAAAAGTGAGACACATTTGAACACGTTTCCCGATCACACGGTGGATCATACTCTGGGTTCCACATGCATGTTTTAGCTGAAGGAAGAATCCCTTAAACCTGGAGAGTTGAGAACCGTGGAATGGGTACCATGCAATATGACTTAAAAGGGTCTGCATTTGCTCACCGAACCTCACCAATCCTATCCCTGCTGCGTTTATGCCGCTGTACACACGCTTGATTCTCTTTCGGAGACATAGAAATCCATAGGTTTTAAGATTCTTACAAGTCAGGTATATTCTTAGGCGTTTAATATGGGGTGTTGAGTCCACTTCGTTGAGCAAGCAGTAGCTCTTGTCTATTACATATTTGGCTTATGGAAAGGTATCTGTGCTAATTTCAATCTCTGGTTTTATGTAGCACCCCATCTCACCTTTCCCCTTAAGCAAGCATAAGTTGGTTTTCTACATTTGAGACCCTATTCTGTTTTGTAATTCAGTTCCTGTGTAGCCAAGTTTACATTCCGTGTATTAGTGATATCTTATGATGTTTCTTTTTCTGTGTGACTTATTTCACTTAGAATCATCGTACCTGAATCCACTCATTATGCTGCTATGGGCCTGATGACATAGATTTCATTGCTGAGTGATATTTCATTGTACGTTAGTACCACAACTTCTTTATCCATTTTTCGCTTTCTGCGATATTGTACTTGTACCGTAAACGAGGTTCTTGTAAACAGAGCCATCCCAAACTTTGGGGTGGCTGTGTCTTTTTGATTTTAATTTCCCTAAGCTATAGGACCATAAGTGGAAGTGCCCTAGGCTCTGTTGCTTTGTTTTTTAGATGTTTCAGGAAACACCATACACTTCTCCAGAGTGGCTGTTGGCAATTTACATCCCGCCCATCAGCCTAACTAGGCTCCCAGTTCTCCATGGCCTGTCCTGCCTTTCTGGATTTTACACTTTTTTCAGATGGCCCTTTTGACCGGGGGGCAGTGAGACTTCATTGTAGTGCAGATTTCCTTTGCAAGCTTGCTTGGTTGTCCAAAAAGGGCGTATGCGTTTTTTCCTGAATATATTCAGGAAAAAACGCATACGCCCTTTTTGGCCAAGTGCATCATTGTGGACGTTCTGCCTCTTTTCCTATGCTTTACATGCAATTCCAGTCTACCTCCTGAAATCGGTTTCCTGCAATTCTGCCCCGCTTTCAAGTCCTCTTGGCAGCCTTACTTCAATATATTTTTGGACGATAGCTGTCATTTATAACTCTGCAGGTTTGTGAATGACAGTGCCCCTGAGCTCCTTTCTTCGACTCGCTTTCTTTTGAGCTGGCCGCAACACCGCAGGATTGCTTCAGGCCCTAGTGTGGTTCCGGCATGGCTCGCTGAGCCTTTGGTTAATTCCTCTTCCTGGTGGGAAATGAGAGTTAAATTTGCCCGTCCAGACACCTCCAGCTAGTCTCTCATTGGTTCTCCCTATTCCTGTTCATTTTCCGCAGAAATTGCAAACTGGGCCAAACAGGAGGTTAAAGGCACTGAGTCTCCAAGTGGGGAGAGTGTTAGTAAAGCGTCTGAAATGTTGCACCCGAGTACCAGGGGACGAAAAGTGAGACACATTTGAACACGTTTCCCGATCACACGGTGGATCATACTCTGGGTTCCACATGCATGTTTTAGCTGAAGGAAGAATCCCTTAAACCTGGAGAGTTGAGAACCGTGGAATGGGTACCATGCAATATGACTTAAAAGGGTCTGCATTTGCTCACCAAACCTCACCAATCCTATCCCTGCTGCGTTTATGCCGCTGTACACACGCTTGATTCTCTTTCGGAGACATAGAAATCCATAGGTTTTAAGATTCTTACAAGTCAGGTATATTCTTAGGCGTTTAATATGGGGTGTTGAGTCCACTTCGTTGAGCAAGCAGTAGCTCTTGTCTATTACATATTTGGCTTATGGAAAGGTATCTGTGCTAATTTCAATCTCTGGTTTTATGTAGCACCCCATCTCACCTTTCCCCTTAAGCAAGCATAAGTTGGTTTTCTACATTTGAGACCCTATTCTGTTTTGTAATTCAGTTCCTGTGTAGCCAAGTTTACATTCCGTGTATTAGTGATATCTTATGATGTTTCTTTTTCTGTGTGACTTATTTCACTTAGAATCATCGTACCTGAATCCACTCATTATGCTGCTATGGGCCTGATGACATAGATTTCATTGCTGAGTGATATTTCATTGTACGTTAGTACCACAACTTCTTTATCCATTTTTCGCTTTCTGCGATATTGAACTTGTACCGTAAACGAGGTTCTTGTAAACAGAGCCATCCCAAACTTTGGGGTGGCTGTGTCTTTTTGATTTTAATTTCCCTAAGCTATAGGACCATAAGTGGAAGTGCCCTAGGCTCTGTTGCTTTGTTTTTTAGATGTTTCAGGAAACACCATACACTTCTCCAGAGTGGCTGTTGGCAATTTACATCCCGCCCATCAGCCTAACTAGGCTCCCAGTTCTCCATGGCCTGTCCTGCCTTTCTGGATTTTACACTTTTTTCAGATGGCCCTTTTGACCGGGGGGCAGTGAGACTTCATTGTAGTGCAGATTTCCTTTGCAAGCTTGCTTGGTTGTCCAAAAAGGGCGTATGCGTTTTTTCCTGAATATATTCAGGAAAAAACGCATACGCCCTTTTTGGCCAAGTGCATCATTGTGGACGTTCTGCCTCTTTTCCTATGCTTTACATGCAATTCCAGTCTACCTCCTGAAATCGGTTTCCTGCAATTCTGCCCCGCTTTCAAGTCCTCTTGGCAGCCTTACTTCAATATATTTTTGGACGATAGCTGTCATTTATAACTCTGCAGGTTTGTGAATGACAGTGCCCCTGAGCTCCTTTCTTCGACTCGCTTTCTTTTGAGCTGGCCGCAACACCGCAGGATTGCTTCAGGCCCTAGTGTGGTTCCGGCATGGCTCGCTGAGCCTTTGGTTAATTCCTCTTCCTGGTGGGAAATGAGAGTTAAATTTGCCCGTCCAGACACCTCCAGCTAGTCTCTCATTGGTTCTCCCTATTCCTGTTCATTTTCCGCAGAAATTGCAAACTGGGCCAAACAGGAGGTTAAAGGCACTGAGTCTCCAAGTGGGGAGAGTGTTAGTAAAGCGTCTGAAATGTTGCACCCGAGTACCAGGGGACGAAAAGTGAGACACATTTGAACACGTTTCCCGATCACACGGTGGATCATACTGTGGGTTCCACATGCATGTTTTAGCTGAAGGAAGAATCCCTTAAACCTGGAGAGTTGAGAACCGTGGAATGGGTACCATGCAATATGACTTAAAAGGGTCTGCATTTGCTCACCGAACCTCACCAATCCTATCCCTGCTGCATTTATGCCGCTGTACACACGCTTGATTCTCTTTCGGAGACATATAAATCCATAGGTTTTAAGATTCTTACAAGTCAGGTATATTCTTAGGCGTTTAATATGGGGTGTTGAGTCCACTTCGTTGAGCAAGCAGTAGCTCTTGTCTATTACATATTTGGCTTATGGAAAGGTATCTGTGCTAATTTCAATCTCTGGTTTTATGTAGCACCCCATCTCACCTTTCCCCTTAAGCAAGCATAAGTTGGTTTTCTACATTTGAGACCCTATTCTGTTTTGTAATTCAGTTCCTGTGTAGCCAAGTTTACATTCCGTGTATTAGTGATATCTTATGATGTTTCTTTTTCTGTGTGACTTATTTCACTTAGAATCATCGTACCTGAATCCACTCATTATGCTGCTATGGGCCTGATGACATAGATTTCATTGCTGAGTGATATTTCATTGTACGTTAGTACCACAACTTCTTTATCCATTTTTCGCTTTCTGCGATATTGTACTTGTACCGTAAACGAGGTTCTTGTAAACAGAGCCATCCCAAACTTTGGGGTGGCTGTGTCTTTTTGATTTTAATTTCCCTAAGCTATAGGACCATAAGTGGAAGTGCCTTAGGCTCTGTTGCTTTGTTTTTTAGATGTTTCAGGAAACACCATACACTTCTCCAGAGTGGCTGTTGGCAATTTACATCCCGCACATCAGCCTAACTAGGCTCCCATTTCTCCATGGCCTGTCCTGCCTTTCTGGATTTTACACTTTTTTCAGATGGCCCTTTTGACCGGGGGGCAGTGAGACTTCATTGTAGTGCAGATTTCCTTTGCAAGCTTGCTTGGTTGTCCAAAAAGGGCGTATGCGTTTTTTCCTGAATATATTCAGGAAAAAACGCATACGCCCTTTTTGGCCAAGTGCATCATTGTGGACGTTCTGCCTCTTTTCCTATGCTTTACATGCAATTCCAGTCTACCTCCTGAAATCGGTTTCCTGCAATTCTGCCCCGCTTTCAAGTCCTCTTGGCAGCCTTACTTCAATATATTTTTGGACGATAGCTGTCATTTATAACTCTGCAGGTTTGTGAATGACAGTGCCCCTGAGCTCCTTTCTTCGACTCGCTTTCTTTTGAGCTGGCCGCAACACCGCAGGATTGCTTCAGGCCCTAGTGTGGTTCCGGCATGGCTCGCTGAGCCTTTGGTTAATTCCTCTTCCTGGTGGGAAATGAGAGTTAAATTTGCCCGTCCAGACACCTCCAGCTAGTCTCTCATTGGTTCTCCCTATTCCTGTTCATTTTCCGCAGAAATTGCAAACTGGGCCAAACAGGAGGTTAAAGGCACTGAGTCTCCAAGTGGGGAGAGTGTTAGTAAAGCGTCTGAAATGTTGCACCCGAGTACCAGGGGACGAAAAGTGAGACACATTTGAACACGTTTCCCGATCACACGGTGGATCATACTCTGGGTTCCACATGCATGTTTTAGCTGAAGGAAGAATCCCTTAAACCTGGAGAGTTGAGAACCGTGGAATGGGTACCATGCAATATGACTTCAAAGGGTCTGCATTTGCTCACCGAACCTCACCAATCCTATCCCTGCTGCGTTTATGCCGCTGTACACACGCTTGATTCTCTTTCGGAGACATAGAAATCCATAGGTTTTAAGATTCTTACAAGTCAGGTATATTCTTAGGCGTTTAATATGGGGTGTTGAGTCCACTTCGTTGAGCAAGCAGTAGCTCTTGTCTATTACATATTTGGCTTATGGAAAGGTATCTGTGCTAATTTCAATCTCTGGTTTTATGTAGCACCCCATCTCACCTTTCCCCTTAAGCAAGCATAAGTTGGTTTTCTACATTTGAGACCCTATTCTGTTTTGTAATTCAGTTCCTGTGTAGCCAAGTTTACATTCCGTGTATTAGTGATATCTTATGATGTTTCTTTTTCTGTGTGACTTATTTCACTTAGAATCATCGTACCTGAATCCACTCATTATGCTGCTATGGGCCTGATGACATAGATTTCATTGCTGAGTGATATTTCATTGTACGTTAGTACCACAACTTCTTTATCCATTTTTCGCTTTCTGCGATATTGAACTTGTACCGTAAACGAGGTTCTTGTAAACAGAGCCATCCCAAACTTTGGGGTGGCTGTGTCTTTTTGATTTTAATTTCCCTAAGCTATAGGACCATAAGTGGAAGTGCCCTAGGCTCTGTTGCTTTGTTTTTTAGATGTTTCAGGAAACACCATACACTTCTCCAGAGTGGCTGTTGGCAATTTACATCCCGCCCATCAGCCTAACTAGGCTCCCAGTTCTCCATGGCCTGTCCTGCCTTTCTGGATTTTACACTTTTTTCAGATGGCCCTTTTGACCGGGGGGCAGTGAGACTTCATTGTAGTGCAGATTTCCTTTGCAAGCTTGCTTGGTTGGCCAAAAAGGGCGTATGCGTTTTTTCCTGAATATATTCAGGAAAAAACGCATACGCCCTTTTTGGCCAAGTGCATCATTGTGGACGTTCTGCCTCTTTTCCTATGCTTTACATGCAATTCCAGTCTACCTCCTGAAATCGGTTTCCTGCAATTCTGCCCCGCTTTCAAGTCCTCTTGGCAGCCTTACTTCAATATATTTTTGGACGATAGCTGTCATTTATAACTCTGCAGGTTTGTGAATGACAGTGCCCCTGAGCTCCTTTCTTCGACTCGCTTTCTTTTGAGCTGGCCGCAACACCGCAGGATTGCTTCAGGCCCTAGTGTGGTTCCGGCATGGCTCGCTGAGCCTTTGGTTAATTCCTCTTCCTGGTGGGAAATGAGAGTTAAATTTGCCCGTCCAGACACCTCCAGCTAGTCTCTCATTGGTTCTCCCTATTCCTGTTCATTTTCCGCAGAAATTGCAAACTGGGCCAAACAGGAGGTTAAAGGCACTGAGTCTCCAAGTGGGGAGAGTGTTAGTAAAGCGTCTGAAATGTTGCACCCGAGTACCAGGGGACGAAAAGTGAGACACATTTGAACACGTTTCCCGATCACACGGTGGATCATACTGTGGGTTCCACATGCATGTTTTAGCTGAAGGAAGAATCCCTTAAACCTGGAGAGTTGAGAACCGTGGAATGGGTACCATGCAATATGACTTAAAAGGGTCTGCATTTGCTCACCGAACCTCACCAATCCTATCCCTGCTGCATTTATGCCGCTGTACACACGCTTGATTCTCTTTCGGAGACATATAAATCCATAGGTTTTAAGATTCTTACAAGTCAGGTATATTCTTAGGCGTTTAATATGGGGTGTTGAGTCCACTTCGTTGAGCAAGCAGTAGCTCTTGTCTATTACATATTTGGCTTATGGAAAGGTATCTGTGCTAATTTCAATCTCTGGTTTTATGTAGCACCCCATCTCACCTTTCCCCTTAAGCAAGCATAAGTTGGTTTTCTACATTTGAGACCCTATTCTGTTTTGTAATTCAGTTCCTGTGTAGCCAAGTTTACATTCCGTGTATTAGTGATATCTTATGATGTTTCTTTTTCTGTGTGACTTATTTCACTTAGAATCATCATACCTGAATCCACTCATTATGCTGCTATGGGCCTGATGACATAGATTTCATTGCTGAGTGATATTTCATTGTACGTTAGTACCACAACTTCTTTATCCATTTTTCGCTTTCTGCGATATTGTACTTGTACCGTAAACGAGGTTCTTGTAAACAGAGCCATCCCAAACTTTGGGGTGGCTGTGTCTTTTTGATTTTAATTTCCCTAAGCTATAGGACCATAAGTGGAAGTGCCCTAGGCTCTGTTGCTTTGTTTTTTAGATGTTTCAGGAAACACCATACACTTCTCCAGAGTGGCTGTTGGCAATTTACATCCCGCACATCAGCCTAACTAGGCTCCCATTTCTCCATGGCCTGTCCTGCCTTTCTGGATTTTACACTTTTTTCAGATGGCCCTTTTGACCGGGGGGCAGTGAGACTTCATTGTAGTGCAGATTTCCTTTGCAAGCTTGCTTGGTTGTCCAAAAAGGGCGTATGCGTTTTTTCCTGAATATATTCAGGAAAAAACGCATACGCCCTTTTTGGCCAAGTGCATCATTGTGGACGTTCTGCCTCTTTTCCTGTGCTTTACATGCAATTCCAGTCTACCTCCTGAAATCGGTTTCCTGCAATTCTGCCCCGCTTTCAAGTCCTCTTGGCAGCCTTACTTCAATATATTTTTGGACGATAGCTGTCATTTATAACTCTGCAGGTTTGTGAATGACAGAGCCCCTGAGCTCCTTTCTTCAACTCACTTTCTTGTGAGCTGGCTGCAACACTGCATGATTGCTTCAGGCCCTAGTGTTGTTCCGGCATGGCTCGCTGAGCCTTTGGTTAATTCCTCTTCCTGGTGGGAAATGAGAGTTAAATTTGCCCGTCCAGACACCTCCAGCTTGTCTCTCATTGGTTCTCCCTATTCCTGTTCATTTTCCGCAGAAATTGCAAACTGGGCCAAACAGGAGGTTAAAGGCACTGAGTCTCCAAGTGGGGAGAGTGTTAGTAAAGCATCTGGAATGTTGCACCCGAGTACCAGGGGACGAAAAGTGAGAAACATTTGAACACGTTTCCCGATCACACGGTGGATCATACTGTGGGTTCCACATGCATGTTTTAGCTGAAGGAAGAATCCCTTAAACCTGGAGAGTTGAGAACCGTGGAATGGGTACCATGCAATATTACTTCAAAGGGTCTGCATTTGCTCACCGAACCTCACGAATCCTATCCCTGCTGCGTTTATGCCGCTGTACACATGCTTGATTCTCTTTCGGAGACATATAAATCCATAGGTTTTAAGATTCTTACTAGTCAGGTATATTCTTAGGCGTTTAATATGGGGTGTTGAGTCCACTTCGTTGAGCAAGCAGTAGCTCTTGTCTATTACATATTTGGCTTATGGAAAGGTATCTGTGCTAATTTCAATCTCTGGTTTTATGCAGCACCCCAACTCACCTTTCCCCTTAAGCAAGCATAAGTTGGTTTTCTACATTTGAGACCCTATTCTGTTTTGTAATTCAGTTCCTGTGTAGCCAAGTTTACATTCCGTGTATTAGTGATATCTTATGATGTTTCTTTTTCTGTGTGACTTATTTCACTTAGAATCATCGTACCTGAATCCACTCATTATGCTGCTATGGGCCTGATGACATAGATTTCATTGCTGAGTGATATTTCATTGTACGTTAGTACCACATCTTCTTTATCCATTTTTCGCTTTCTGCGATATTGTACTTGTACCGTAAACGAGGTTCTTGTAATCAGAGCCATCCCAAACTTTGGGGTGGCTGTGTCTTTTTGATTTTAATTTCCCTAAGCTATAGGACCATAAGTGGAAGTGCCCTAGGCTCTGTTGCTTTGTTTTTTAGATGTTTCAGGAAACACCATACACTTCTCCAGAGTGGCTGTTGGCAATTTACATCCCGCCCATCAGCCTAACTAGGCTCCCATTTCTCCATGGCCTGTCCTGCCTTTCTGGATTTTACACATTTCTCAGATGGACCTTTTGACCGGGGGGCAGTGAGACTTCATTGTAGTGCAGATTTCCTTTGCAAGCTTGCTTTGTTGGCCAAAAAGGGCGAATGCGTTTTTTCCTGAATATATTCAGGAAAAAACGCATACGCCCTTTTTGGCCAAGTGCATCATTGTGGACGTTCTGCCTCTTTTCCTATGCTTTACATGCAATTCCAGTCTACCTCCTGAAATCGGTTTCCTGCAATTCTGCCCCGCTTTCAAGTCCTCTTGGCAGCCTTACTTCAATATATTTTTGGACGATAGCTGTCATTTATAACTCTGCAGGTTTGTGAATGACAGAGCCCCTGAGCTCCTTTCTTCAACTCGCTTTCTTGTGAGCTGGCTGCAACACTGCAGGATTGCTTCAGGCCCTAGTGTGGTTCCGGCATGGCTCGCTGAGCCTTTGGTTAATTCCTCTTCCTGGTGGGAAATGAGAGTTAAATTTGCCCGTCCAGACACCTCCAGCTAGTCTCTCATTGATTCTCCCTATTCCTGTTCATTTTCCGCAGAAATTGCAAACTGGGCCAAACAGGAGGTTAAAGGCACTGACTCTCCAAGTGGGGAGAGTGTTAGTAAAGCGTCTGGAATGTTGCACCCGAGTACCAGGGGACGAAAAGTGAGACACATTTGAACACGTTTCCCGATCACACGGTGGATCATACTCTGGGTTCCACATGCATGTTTTAGCTGAAGGAAGAATCCCTTAAACCTGGAGAGTTGAGAACCGTGGAATGGGTACCATGCAATATGACTTCAAAGGGTCTGCATTTGCTCACCGAACCTCACCAATCCTATCCCTGCTGCGTTTATGCCGCTGTACACACGCTTGATTCTCTTTCGGAGACATATAAATCCATAGGTTTTAAGATTCTTACTAGTCAGGTATATTCTTAGGCGTTTAATATGGGGTGTTGAGTCCACTTCGTTGAGCAAGCAGTAGCTCTTGTCTATTACATATTTGGCTTATGGAAAGGTATCTGTGCTAATTTCAATCTCTGGTTTTATGTAGCACCCCAACTCACCTTTCCCCTTAAGCAAGCATAAGTTGGTTTTCTACATTTGAGACCCTATTCTGTTTTCTAATTCAGTTCCTGTGTAGCCAAGTTTACATTCCGTGTATTAGTGATATCTTATGATGTTTCTTTTTCTGTGTGACTTATTTCACTTAGAATCATCGTACCTGAATCCACTCATTATGCTGCTATGGGCCTGATGACATAGATTTCATTGCTGAGTGATATTTCATTGTACGTTAGTACCACAACTTCTTTATCCATTTTTCGCTTTCTGCGATATTGAACTTGTACCGTAAACGAGGTTCTTGTAAACAGAGCCGTCCCAAACTTTGGGGTGGCTGTGTCTTTTTGATTTTAATTTCCCTAAGCTATAGGACCATAAGTGGAAGTGCCCTAGGCTCTGTTGCTTTGTTTTTTAGATGTTTCAGGAAACACCATACACTTCTCCAGAGTGGCTGTTGGCAATTTACATCCCGCCCATCAGCCTAACTAGGCTCCCAGTTCTCCATGGCCTGTCCTGCCTTTCTGGATTTTACACTTTTTCAGATGGCCCTTTTGACCGGGGGGCAGTGAGACTTCATTGTAGTGCAGATTTCCTTTGCAAGCTTGCTTGGTTGGCCAAAAAGGGCGTATGCGTTTTTTCCTGAATATATTCAGGAAAAAGCGCATACGCCCTTTTTGGCCAAGTGCATCATTGTGGACGTTCTGCCTCTTTTCCTATGCTTTACATGCAATTCCAGTCTACCTCCTGAAATCGGTTTCCTGCAATTCTGCCCCGCTTTCACGTCCTCTTGGCAGCCTTACTTCAATATATTTTTGGACGATAGCTGTCATTTATAACTCTGCAGGTTTGTGAATGACAGTGCCCCTGAGCTCCTTTCTTCGACTCGCTTTCTTTTGAGCTGGCCGCAACACCGCAGGATTGCTTCAGGCCCTAGTGTGGTTCCGGCATGGCTCGCTGAGCCTTTGGTTAATTCCTCTTCCTGGTGGGAAATGAGAGTTAAATTTGCCCGTCCAGACACCTCCAGCTAGTCTCTCATTGGTTCTCCCTATTCCTGTTCATTTTCCGCAGAAATTGCAAACTGGGCCAAACAGGAGGTTAAAGGCACTGAGTCTCCAAGTGGGGAGAGTGTTAGTAAAGCGTCTGGAATGTTGCACCCGAGTACCAGGGGACGAAAAGTGAGACACATTTGAACACGTTTCCCGATCACACGGTGGATCATACTGTGGGTTCCACATGCATGTTTTAGCTGAAGGAAGAATCCCTTAAACCTGGAGAGTTGAGAACCGTGGAATGGGTACCATGCAATATGACTTCAAAGGGTCTGCATTTGCTCACCGAACCTCACCAATCCTATCCCTGCTGCGTTTATGCCGCTGTACACATGCTTGATTCTCTTTCGGAGACATATAAATCCATAGGTTTTAAGATTCTTACTAGTCAGGTATATTCTTAGGCGTTTAATATGGGGTGTTGAGTCCACTTCGTTGAGCAAGCAGTAGCTCTTGTCTATTACATATTTGGCTTATGGAAAGGTATCTGTGCTAATTTCAATCTCTGGTTTTATGCAGCACCCCAACTCACCTTTCCCCTTAAGCAAGCATAAGTTGGTTTTCTACATTTGAGACCCTATTCTGTTTTGTAATTCAGTTCCTGTGTAGCCAAGTTTACATTCCGTGTATTAGTGATATCTTATGATGTTTCTTTTTCTCTGTGACTTATTTCACTTAGAATCATCGTACCTGAATCCACTCATTATGCTGCTATGGGCCTGATGACATAGATTTCATTGCTGAGTGATATTTCATTGTACGTTAGTACCACATCTTCTTTATCCATTTTTCGCTTTCTGCGATACTGTACTTGTACCGTAAACGAGGTTCTTGTAAACAGAGCCATCCCAAACTTTGGGGTGGCTGTGTCTTTTTGATTTTAATTTCCCTAAGTTATAGGACCATAAGTGGAAGTGCCCTAGGCTCTGTTGCTTTGTTTTTTAGATGTTTCAGGAAACACCATACACTTCTCCAGAGTGGCTGTTGGCAATTTACATCCCGCCCATCAGCCTAACTAGGCTCCCAGTTCTCCATGGCCTGTCCTGCCTTTCTGGATTTTACACTTTTTTCTGATGGCCCTTTTGACCGGGGGGCAGTGAGACTTCATTGTAGTGCAGATTTCCTTTGCAAGCTTGCTTGGTTGGCCAAAAAGGGCGTATGCGTTTTTTCCTGAATATATTCAGGAAAAAACGCATACGCCCTTTTTGGCCAAGTGCATCATTGTGGACGTTCTGCCTCTTTTCCTATGCTTTACATGCAATTCCAGTCTACCTCCTGAAATCGGTTTCCTGCAATTCTGCCCCGCTTTCAAGTCCTCTTGGCAGCCTTACTTCAATATATTTTTGGACGATAGCTGTCATTTATAACTCTGCAGGTTTGTGAATGACAGTGCCCCTGAGCTCCTTTCTTCGACTCGCTTTCTTTTGAGCTGGCCGCTACACCGCAGGATTGCTTCAGGCCCTAGTGTGGTTCCGGCATGGCTCGCTGAGCCTTTGGTTAATTCCTCTTCCTGGTGGGAAATGAGAGTTAAATTTGCCCGTCCAGACACCTCCAGCTAGTCTCTCATTGATTCTCCCTATTCCTGTTCATTTTCCGCAGAAATTGCAAACTGGGCCAAACAGGAGGTTAAAGGCACTGACTCTCCAAGTGGGGAGAGTGTTAGTAAAGCGTCTGGAATGTTGCACCCGAGTACCAGGGGACGAAAAGTGAGACACATTTGAACACGTTTCCCGATCACACGGTGGATCATACTCTGGGTTCCACATGCATGTTTTAGCTGAAGGAAGAATCCCTTAAACCTGGAGAGTTGAGAACCGTGGAATGGGTACCATGCAATATGACTTCAAAGGGTCTGCATTTGCTCACCGAACCTCACCAATCCTATCCCTGCTGCGTTTATGCCGCTGTACACACGCTTGATTCTCTTTCAGAGACATATAAATCCATAGGTTTTAAGATTCTTACTAGTCAGGTATATTCTTAGGCGTTTAATATGAGGTGTTGAGTCCACTTCGTTGAGCAAGCAGTAGCTCTTGTCTATTACATATTTGGCTTATGGAAAGGTATCTGTGCTAATTTCAATCTCTGGTTTTATGTAGCACCCCAACTCACCTTTCCCCTTAAGCAAGCATAAGTTGGTTTTCTACATTTGAGACCCTATTCTGTTTTCTAATTCAGTTCCTGTGTAGCCAAGTTTACATTCCGTGTATTAGTGATATCTTATGATGTTTCTTTTTCTGTGTGACTTATTTCACTTAGAATCATCGTACCTGAATCCACTCATTATGCTGCTATGGGCCTGATGACATAGATTTCATTGCTGAGTGATATTTCATTGTACGTTAGTACCACAATTTCTTTATCCATTTTTCGCTTTCTGCGATATTGAACTTGTACCGTAAACGAGGTTCTTGTAAACAGAGCCGTCCCAAACTTTGGGGTGGCTGTGTCTTTTTGATTTTAATTTCCCTAAGCTATAGGACCATAAGTGGAAGTGCCCTAGGCTCTGTTGCTTTGTTTTTTAGATGTTTCAGGAAACACCATATACTTCTCCAGAGTGGCTGTTGGCAATTTACATCCCGCCCATCAGCCTAACTAGGCTCCCAGTTCTCCATGGCCTGTCCTGCCTTTCTGGATTTTACACTTTTTTCAGATGGCCCTTTTGACCGGGGGGCAGTGAGACTTCATTGTAGTGCAGATTTCCTTTGCAAGCTTGCTTGGTTGGCCAAAAAGTGCGTATGCGTTTTTTCCTGAATATATTCAGGAAAAAACGCATACGCCCTTTATGGCCAAGTGCATCATTGTGGACGTTCTGCCTCTTTTCCTATGCTTTACATGCAATTCCAGTCTACCTCCTGAAATCGGTTTCCTGCAATTCTGCCCCGCTTTCAAGTCCTCTTGGCAGCCTTACTTCAATATATTTTTGGACGATAGCTGTCATTTATAACTCTGCAGGTTTGTGAATGACAGAGCCCCTGAGCTCCTTTCTTCAACTCGCTTTCTTGTGAGCTGGCTGCAACACTGTAGGATTGCTTCAGGCCCTAGTGTGGTTCCGGCATGGCTCGCTGAGCCTTTGGTTAATTCCTCTTCCTGGTGGGAAATGAGAGTTAAATTTGCCCGTCCAGACACCTCCAGCTAGTCTCTCATTGGTTCTCCCTATTCCTGTTCATTTTCCGCAGAAATTGCAAACTGGGCCAAACAGGAGGTTAAAGGCACTGAGTCTCCAAGTGGGGAGAGTGTTAGTAAAGCGTCTGGAATGTTGCACCCGAGTACCAGGGGACGAAAACTGAGACACATTTGAACACGTTTCCCGATCACACGGTGGATCATACTCTGGGTTCCACATGCATGTTTTAGCTGAAGGAAGAATCCCTTAAACCTGGAGAGTTGAGAACCGTGGAATGGGTACCATGCAATATGACTTCAAAGGGTCTGCATTTGCTCACCGAACCTCACCAATCCTATCCCTGCTGCGTTTATGCCGCTGTACACACGCTTGATTCTCTTTCGGAGACATAGAAATCTATAGGTTTTAAGATTCTTACAAGTCAGGTATATTCTTAGGCGTTTAATATGGGGTGTTGAGTCCACTTCGTTGAGCAAGCAGTAGCTCTTGTCTATTACATATTTGGCTTATGGAAAGGTATCTGTGCTAATTTCAATCTCTGGTTTTATGTAGCACCCCATCTCACCTTTCCCCTTAAGCAAGCATAAGTTGGTTTTCTACATTTGAGACACTATTCTGTTTTGTAATTCAGTTCCTGTGTAGCCAAGTTTACATTCCGTGTATTAGTGATATCTTATGATGTTTCTTTTTCTGTGTGACTTATTTCACTTAGAATCATCGTACCTGAATCCACTCATTATGCTGCTATGGGCCTGATGACATAGATTTCATTGCTGAGTGATATTTCATTGTACGTTAGTACCACAACTTCTTTATCCATTTTTCGCTTTCTGCGATATTGAACTTGTACCGTAAACGAGGTTCTTGTAAACAGAGCCATCCCAAACTTTGGGGTGGCTGTGTCTTTTTGATTTTAATTTCCCTAAGCTAAAGGACCATAAGTGGAAGTGCCCTAGGCTCTGTTGCTTTGTTTTTTAGATGTTTCAGGAAACACCATACACTTCTCCAGAGTGGCTGTTGGCAATTTACATCCCGCCCATCAGCCTAACTAGGCTCCCAGTTCTCCATGGCCTGTCCTGCCTTTCTGGATTTTACACTTTTTTCAGATGGCCCTTTTGACCGGGGGGCAGTGAGACTTCATTGTAGTGCAGATTTCCTTTGCAAGCTTGCTTGGTTGGCCAAAAAGGGCGTATGCGTTTTTTCCTGAATATATTCAGGAAAAAACGCATACGCCCCTTTTGGCCAAGTGCATCATTGTGGACGTTCTGCCTCTTTTCCTATGCTTTACATGCAATTCCAGTCTACCTCCTGAAATCGGTTTCCTGCAATTCTGCCCCACTTTCAAGTCCTCTTGGCAGCCTTACTTCAATATATTTTTGGACGATAGCTGTCATTTATAACTCTGCAGGTTTGTGAATGACAGTGCCCCTGAGCTCCTTTCTTCGACTCGCTTTCTTTTGAGCTGGCCGCAACACCGCAGGATTGCTTCAGGCCCTAGTGTGGTTCCGGCATGGCTCGCTGAGCCTTTGGTTAATTCCTCTTCCTGGTGGGAAATGAGAGTTAAATTTGCCCGTCCAGACACCTCCAGCTAGTCTCTCATTGGTTCTCCCTATTCCTGTTCATTTTCCGCAGAAATTGCAAACTGGGCCAAACAGGAGGTTAAAGGCACTGAGTCTCCAAGTGGGGAGAGTGTTAGTAAAGCGTCTGAAATGTTGCACCCGAGTACCAGGGGACGAAAAGTGAGACACATTTGAACACGTTTCCCGATCACACGGTGGATCATACTGTGGGTTCCACATGCATGTTTTAGCTGAAGGAAGAATCCCTTAAACCTGGAGAGTTGAGAACCGTGGAATGGGTACCATGCAATATGACTTAAAAGGGTCTGCATTTGCTCACCGAACCTCACCAATCCTATCCCTGCTGCATTTATGCCGCTGTACACACGCTTGATTCTCTTTCGGAGACATATAAATCCATAGGTTTTAAGATTCTTACAAGTCAGGTATATTCTTAGGCGTTTAATATGGGGTGTTGAGTCCACTTCGTTGAGCAAGCAGTAGCTCTTGTCTATTACATATTTGGCTTATGGAAAGGTATCTGTGCTAATTTCAATCTCCGGTTTTATGTAGCACCCCATCTCACCTTTCCCCTTAAGCAAGCATAAGTTGGTTTTCTACATTTGAGACCCTATTCTGTTTTGTAATTCAGTTCCTGTGTAGCCAAGTTTACATTCCGTGTATTAGTGATATCTTATGATGTTTCTTTTTCTGTGTGACTTATTTCACTTAGAATCATCGTACCTGAATCCACTCATTATGCTGCTATGGGCCTGATGACATAGATTTCATTGCTGAGTGATATTTCATTGTACGTTAGTACCACAACTTCTTTATCCATTTTTCGCTTTCTGCGATATTGTACTTGTACCGTAAACGAGGTTCTTGTAAACAGAGCCATCCCAAACTTTGGGGTGGCTGTGTCTTTTTGATTTTAATTTCCCTAAGCTATAGGACCATAAGTGGAAGTGCCCTAGGCTCTGTTGCTTTGTTTTTTAGATGTTTCAGGAAACACCATACACTTCTCCAGAGTGGCTGTTGGCAATTTACATCCCGCCCATCAGCCTAACTAGGCTCCCATTTCTCCATGGCCTGTCCTGCCTTTCTGGATTTTACACTTTTTTCAGATGGCCCTTTTGACCGGGGGGCAGTGAGACTTCATTGTAGTGCAGATTTCCTTTGCAAGCTTGCTTGGTTGTCCAAAAAGGGCGTAGGCGTTTTTTCCTGAATATATTCAGGAAAAAACGCATACGCCCTTTTTGGCCAAGTGCATCATTGTGGACGTTCTGCCTCTTTTCCTATGCTTTACATGCAATTCCAGTCTACCTCCTGAAATCGGTTTCCTGCAATTCTGCCCCGCTTTCAAGTCCTCTTGGCAGCCTTACTTCAATATATTTTTGGACGATAGCTGTCATTTATAACTCTGCAGGTTTGTGAATGACAGAGCCCCTGAGCTCCTTTCTTCAACTAACTTTCTTGTGAGCTGGCTGCAACACTGCAGGATTGCTTCAGGCCCTAGTGTTGTTCCGGCATGGCTCGCTGAGCCTTTGGTTAATTCCTCTTCCTGGTGGGAAATGAGAGTTAAATTTGCCCGTCCAGACACCTCCAGCTAGTCTCTCATTGGTTCTCCCTATTCCTGTTCATTTTCCGCAGAAATTGCAAACTGGGCCAAACAGGAGGTTAAAGGCACTGAGTCTCCAAGTGGGGAGAGTGTTAGTAAAGCATCTGGAATGTTGCACCCGAGTACCAGGGGACGAAAAGTGAGAAACATTTGAACACGTTTCCCGATCACACGGTGGATCATACTCTGGGTTCCACATGCATGTTTTAGCTGAAGGAAGAATCCCTTAAACCTGGAGAGTTGAGAACCGTGGAATGGGTACCATGCAATATGACTTCAAAGGGTCTGCGTTTGCTCACCGAACCTCACCAATCCTATCCCTGCTGCGTTTATGCCGCTGTACACATGCTTGATTCTCTTTCGGAGACATATAAATCCATAGGTTTTAAGATTCTTACTAGTCAGGTATATTCTTAGGCGTTTAATATGGGGTGTTGAGTCCACTTCGTTGAGCAAGCAGTAGCTCTTGTCTATTACATATTTGGCTTATGGAAAGGTATCTGTGCTAATTTCAATCTCTGGTTTTATGTAGCACCCCAACTCACCTTTCCCCTTAAGCAAGCATAAGTTGGTTTTCTACATTTGAGACCCTATTCTGTTTTGTAATTCAGTTCCTGTGTAGCCAAGTTTACATTCCGTGTATTAGTGATATCTTATGATGTTTCTTTTTCTGTGTGACTTATTTCCCTTAGAATCATCTTACCTGAATCCACTCATTATGCTGCTATGGGCCTGATGACATAGATTTCATTGCTGAGTGATATTTCATTGTACGTTAGTACCACAACTTCTTTATCCATTTTTCGCTTTCTGCAATATTGAACTTGTACCGTAAACGAGGTTCTTGTAAACAGAGCCGTCCCAAACTTTGGGGTGGCTGTGTCTTTTTGATTTTAATTTCCCTAAGCTATAGGACCATAAGTGGAAGTGCCCTAGGCTCTGTTGCTTTGTTTTTTAGATGTTTCAGGAAACACCATACACTTCTCCAGAGTGGTTGTTGGCAATTTACATCCCGCCCATCAGCCTAACTAGGCTCCCAGTTCTCCATGGCCTGTCCTGCCTTTCTGGATTTTACACTTTTTTCAGATGGCCCTTTTGACCGGGGGGCAGTGAGACTTCATTGTAGTGCAGATTTCCTTTGCAAGCTTGCTTGGTTGGCCAAAAAGGGCGTATGCGTTTTTTCCTGAATATATTCAGGAAAAAACGCATACGCCCTTTTTGGCCAAGTGCATCATTGTGGACGTTCTGCCTCGTTTCCTATGCTTTACATGCAATTCCCGTCTACCTCCTGAAATCGGTATCCTGCAATTCTGCCCCGCTTTCAAGTCCTCTTGGCAGCCTTACTTCAATATATTTTTGGACGATAGCTGTCATTTATGACTCTGCAGGTTTGTGAATGACAGTGCCCCTGAGCTCCTTTCTTCAACTCGCTTTCTTGTGAGCTGGCCGCAACACCGCAGGATTGCTTCAGGCCCTAGTGTGTTTCCGGCATGGCTCGCTGAGCCTTTGGTTAATTCCTCTTCCTGGTGGGAAATGAGAGTTAAATTTGCCCGTCCAGACACCTCCAGCTAGTCTCTCATTTGTTCTCCCTATTCCTGTTCATTTTCCACAGAAATTGCAAACTGGGCCAAACAGGAGGTTAAAGGCACTGACTCTCCAAGTGGGGAGAGTGTTAGTAAAGCGTCTGGAATGTTGCACCTGAGTACCAGGGGACGAAAACTGAGACACATTTGAACACGTTTCCCGATCACACGGTGGATCATACGCTGGGTTCCACATGCATGTTTTAGCTGAAGGAAGAATCCCTTAAACCTGGAGAGTTGAGAACCATGGAATGGGTACCATGCAATATGACTTCAAAGGGTCTGCATTTGCTCACCGAACCTCACCAATCCTATCACTGCTGCGTTTATGCCGCTGTATACACGCTTGATTCTCATTCGGAGACATATAAATCCATAGGTTTTAAGATTCTTACTAGTCCGGTATATTCTTAGGCGTTTAATATGGGGTGTTGAGTCCACTTCGTTGAGCAAGCAGTAGCTCTTGTCTATTACATATTTGGCTTATGGAAAGGTATCTGTGGTAATTTCAATCTCTGGTTTTATGCAGCACCCCAACTCACCTTTCCCCTTAAGCAAGCATAAGTTGGTTTTCTACATTTGAGACCCTATTCTGTTTTGTATTTCAGTTCCTGTGTAGCCAAGTTTACATTCCGTGTATTAGTGATATCTTATGATGTTTCTTTTTCTGTGTGACTTATTTCACTTAGAATCATCGTACCTGAATCCACTCATTATGCTGTTACTGGCCTGATGACATAGATTTCATTGCTGAGTGATATTGCATTGTACGTAAGTACCTCAACTTCTTTATCCATTTCTCGCTTTCTGCGATATTGAACTTGTACAGTAAATGAACTTCTTGTAAACAGAGCCGTCCCAAACTTTGGGGTGGCTGTGTCTTTTTGATTTTAATTTCCCTAAGCTATAGGACCATAAGTGGAAGTGCCCTAGGCTCTGTTGCTTTGTTTTTTAGATGTTTCAGGAAACACCATACACTTCTCCAGAGTGGCTGTTGGCAATTTACATCCCGCCCATCTGCATAACAAGGCTCCCAGTTCTCCATGGCCTGTCCTGCCTTTCTGGATTTTACACTTTTTTCAGATGGCCCTTTTGACCGGGGGGCAGTGAGACTTCATTGTAGTGCAGATTTCCTTTGCAAGCTTGCTTGGTTGGCCAAAAAGGGCGTATGCGTTTTTTCCTGAATATATTCAGGAAAAAACGCATACGCCCTTTTTGGCCAAGTGCATCATTGTGGTCGTTCTGCCTCTTTTCCTATGCTTTACATGCAATTCCAGTCTACCTCCTGAAATCGGTTACCTGCAATTCTGCCCCGTTTTCAAGTCCTCTTGGCAGCCTTACTTCAATATATTTTTGGACGATAGCTGTCATTTATAACTTTACAGGTTTGTGAATGACAGTGCCCCTGAGCTCCTTTCTTCAACTTGCTTTCTTGTGAGCTGGCCGCAACACCGCAGGATTGCTTCAGGCCCTAGTGTGTTTCCGGCATGGCTCGCTGAGCCTTTGGTTAATTCCTCTTCCTGGTGGGAAATGAGAGTTAAATTTGCCCGTCCAGACACCTCCAGCTAGTCTCTCATTGGTTCTCCCTATTGCTGTTCATTTTCCGCAGAAATTGCAAACTGGGCCAAACAGGAGGTTAAAGGCACTGACTCTCCAAGTGGGGAGAGTGTTAGTAAAGCGTCTGGAATGTTGCACCCGAGTACCAGGGGACGAAAACTGAGACACATTTGAACACGTTTCCCGATCACACGGTGGATCATACTCTGGGTTCCACATGCATGTTTTAGCTGAAGGAAGAATCCCTTAAACCTGGAGAGTTGAGACCCATGGAATGGGTACCATGCAATATGACTTCAAAGGGTCTGCATTTGCTCACCGAACCTCACCAATCCTATCACTGCTTCGTTTAGGCAGCTGTACACACGCTTGATTATCTTTCGGAGACATATAAATCCATAGGTTTTAAGATTCTTACTAGTCAGGTATAATCTTAGGCGTTTAATATGGGGTGTTGAGTCCACTTCGTTGAGCAAGCAGTAGTTCTTGTCTATTACATATTTGGCTTATGGAACGGTATCTGTGCTAATTTCAATCTCTGGTTTTATGCAGCACCCCAACTCACCTTTCCCCTTAAGCAAGCATAAGTTGGTTTTCTACATTTGAGACCCTATTCTGTTTTGTAATTCAGTTCCTGTGTAGCCAAGTTTACATTCCGTGTATTAGTGATACCTTATGATGTTTCTTTTTCTGTGTGACTTATTTCACTTAGAATCATCGTACCTGAATCCACTCATTATGCTGCTACTGGCCTGATGACATAGATTTCATTGCTGAGTGATATTGCATTGTACGTAAGTACCACAACTTCTTTATCCATTTTTCGCTTTCTGTGATATTGAACTTGTACCGTAAATGAGGTTCTTGTAAACAGAGCCGTCCCAAACTTTGGGGTGGCTGTGTCTTTTTGATTTTAATTTCCCTAAGCTATAGGACCATAAGTGGAAGTGCCCTAGGCTCTGTTGCTTTGTTTTTTGGATGTTTCAGGAAACACCATACACTTCTCCAGAGTGGCTGTTGGCAATTTACATCCCGCCCATCAGCATAAGAGGGCTCCCAGTTCTCCATGGCCTGTCCTGCCTTTCTGGATTTTACACTTTATTCAGATGGCCCTTTTGACCGGGGGGCAGTGAGACTTCATTGTAGTGCAGATTTCCTTTGCAAGCTTGCTTGGTTGGCCAAAAAGTGCGTATGCGTTTTTTCCTGAATATATTCAGGAAAAAACGCATACGCCCTTTTTGGCCAAGTGCATCATTGTGGACGTTCTGCCTCTTTTCCTATGCTTTACATGCAATTCCAGTCTACCTCCTGAAATCGGTTTCCTGCAATTCTGTCCCGCTTTCAAGTCCTCTTGGCAGCCTTACTTCAATATATTTTTGGACGATAGCTGTCATTTATAACTCTGCAGGTTTGTGAATTACAGTGCCCCTGAGCTCCTTTCTTCAACTCGCTTTCTTGTGAGCTGGCCGCAACACCGCAGGATTGCTTCAGGCCCTAATGTGGTTTCGGCATGGCTCGCTGAGCCTTTGGTTAATTCCTCTTCCTGGTGGGAAATGAGAGTTAAATTTGCCCGTCCAGACACCTCCAGCTAGTCTCTCATTGGTTCTCCCTATTCCTGTTCATTTTCCACAGAAATTGCAAACTGGGCCAAACAGGAGGTTAAAGGCACTGACTCTCCAAGTGGGGAGAGTGTTAGTAAAGCGTCTGGAATGTTGCACCCGAGTACCAGGGGACGAAAACTGAGACACATTTGAACACGTTTCCCGATCACACGGTGGATCATACTCTGGGTTCCACATGCATGTTTTAGCTGAAGGAAGAATCCCTTAAACCTGGAGAGTTGAGACCCATGGAATGGGTACCATGCAATATGACTTCAAAGGGTCTGCATTTGCTCACCGAACCTCACCAATCCTATCACTGCTTCGTTTAGGCCGCTGTACACACGCTTGATTCTCTTTCGGAGACATATAAATCCATAGGTTTTAAGATTCTTACTAGTCAGGTATATTCTTAGGCGTTTAATATGGGGTGTTGAGTCCACTTCGTTGAGCAAGCAGTAGCTCTTGTCTATTACATATTTGGCTTATGGAAAGTTATCTGTGCTAATTTCAATCTCTGGTTTTATGCAGCACCCCAACTCACCTTTCCCCTTAAGCAAGCATAAGTTGGTTTTCTACCTTTGAGACCCTATTCTGTTTTGTAATTCAGTTCCTGTGTAGCCAAGTTTACATTCCGTGTATTAGTGATACCTTATGATGTTTCTTTTTCTGTGTGACTTCTTTAACTTAGAATCATCGTACCTGAATCCACTCATTATGCTGCTACTGGCCTGATGATATAGATTTCATTGCTGAGTGATATTGCATTGTACGTAAGTACCTCAACTTCTTTATCCATTTCTCGCTTTGTGCGATATTGAACTTGTACAGTAAATGAGGTTCTTGTAAACAGAGCTGTCCCAAACTTTGGGGTGGCTGTGTCTTTTTGATTTTAATTTCCCTAAGCTATAGGACCATAAGTGGAAGTGCCCTAGGCTCTGTGGCTTTGTTTTTTATTTTTATTTATTTATTTTTTTTTGCCGTACGCGGGCCTCCCACTGTTGCAGCCTCTCCTGTTGCGGAGCACAGGCTCCGGACGCGCAGACCCTGCAGCCATGGCTCATGGGCCCAGCCGCTCCGCTTCATGTGGGATCTTCCCGGACCGGGGCACGAATCCGTGTCCCATGCTTCGGCAGGCGGACTCTCAACCACTGCGCCACTAGGGAAGCCCTGTTGCTTTGCTTTTTAGATGTTTCAGGAAACACCATACACTTCTCCAGAGTGGCTCTTGGCAATTTACATTCCGCCCATTAGCATAACAAGGCTCCCATTTCTCCATGGCCTGTCCTGCCTTTCTGGATTTTACACTTTTTTCAGATGGCCCTTTTGACCGGGGGGCAGTGAGACTTCATTGTAGTGCAGATTTCCTTTGCAAGCTTGCTTGGTTGGCCAAAAAGGGCGTATGTGTTTTTCCCTGAATATATTCAGGAAAAAACGCATACGCCCTTTTTGGCCAAGTGCATCATTGTGCTCGTTCTGCCTCTTTTCCTATGCTTTACATGCAATCCAGTCTACCTCCTGAAATCGGTTTCCTGCAATTCTGCCCCGCTTTCAAGTCCTCTTGGCAGCCTTACTTCAATATATTTTTGGACGATAGCTGTCATTTATAACTCTGCAGATTTGTGAATGACAGTGCCCCTGAGCTCCTTTCTTCAACTCGCTTTCTTGTGAGCTGGCCGAAACCCCGCAGGATTGCTTCAGGCCCTAGTGTGGTTCCGGCATGGCACGCTGAGCCTTTGGTTAATTCCTCTTCCTGGTGGGAAATGAGAGTTAAATTTGCCCGTCCAGACACCTCCAGCTAGTCTCTCATTGGTTCTCCCTATTCCTGTTCATTTTCCGCAGAAATTGCAAACTGGGCCAAACAGGAGGTTAAAGGCACTGACTCTCCAAGTGGGGAGAGTGTTAGTAAAGCGTCTGGAATGTTGCACCCGAGTACCAGGGGACGAAAAGTGAGACACATTTGAACACGTTTCCCGATCACACGGTGGATCATACTCTGGGTTCCACATGCATGTTTTAGCTGAAGGAAGAATCCCTTAAACCTGGAGAGTTGAGAACCGTGGAATGGGTACCATGCAATATGACTTCAAAGGGTCTGCATTTGCTCACCAAACCTCACCAATCCTATCCCTGCTGCGTTTATGCCGCTGTACACACGCTTGATTCTCTTTCGGAGACATATCAATCCATAGGTTTTAAGATTCTTACTAGTCAGGTATATTCTTAGGCGTTTAATATGGGGTGTTGAGTCCACTTCGTTGAGCAAGCAGTAGCTCTTGTCTATTACATATTTGGCTTATGGAAAGGTATCTGTGCTAATTTCAATCTCTGGTTTTATGTAGCACCCCAACTCACCTTTCCCCTTAAGCAAGCATAAGTTGGTTTTCTACATTTGAGACCCTATTCTGTTTTGTATTTCAGTTCCTGTGTAGCCAAGTTTACATTCCGTGTAGTAGTGATATCTTATGATGTTTCTTTTTCTGTGTGACTTATTTCACTTAGAATCGTCGTACCTGAATCCACTCATTATGCTGCTACTGGCCTGATGACATAGATTTCATTGCTGAGTGATATTTCATTGTACGTTAGTACCACAACTTCTTTATCCATTTTTCGCTTTCTGCGATATTGAACTTGTACCGTAAACGAGGTTCTTGTAAACAGAGCCGTCCCAAACTTTGGGGTGGCTGTGTCTTTTTGATTTTAATTTCCCTAAGCTATAGGACCATAAGTGGAAGTGCCCTAGGCTCTGTTGCTTTGTTTTTTAGATGTTTCAGGAAACACCATACACTTCTCCAGAGTGGCTCTTGGCAATTTACATCCCGCCCATCAGCCTAACTAAGCTCCCAGTTCTCCATGGCCTGTCCTGCCTTTCTGGATTTTACACTTTTTTCAGATGGCCCTTTAGACCGGGGGGCAGTGAGACTTCATTGTAGTGCAGATTTCCATTGCAAGGTTGCTTGGTTGGCCAAAAAGGGCGTATGCATTTTTTCCTGAATATATTCAGGAAAAAACGCATACGCACTTTTTGGCCAAGTGCATCATTGTGGACGTTCTACCTCTTTTCCTATGCTTTACATGCAATTCCAGTCTACCTCCTGAAATCGGTTTCCTGCAATTCTGCCCCGCTTTCAAGTCCTCTTGGCAGCCTTACTTCAATATATTTTTGGACGATAGCTGTCATTTATAACTCTGCAGGTTTGTGAATGACAGAGCCCCTGAGCTCCTTTCTTCAACTCGCTTTCTTGTGAGCTGGCTGCAACACTGCAGGATTGCTTCAGGCCCTAGTGTGGTTCCGGCATGGCTTGCTGAGCCTTTGGTTAATTCCTCTTCCTGGTGTGAAATGAGAGTTAAATTTGCCCGTCCAGACACCTCCAGCTAGTCTCTCATTGGTTCTCCCTATTCCTGTTCATTTTCCGCAGAAATTGCAAACTGGGCCAAACAGGAGGTTAAAGGCACTGAGTCTCCAAGTGGGGAGAGTGTTAGTAAAGCGTCTGGAAAGTTGCACCCGAGTACCAGGGGACGAAAAGTGAGACACATTTGAACAAGTTTCCCGATCACACGGTGGATCATACTCTGGTTCCACATGCATGTTTTAGCTGAAGTAAGAATCCCTTAAACCTGGAGAGTTGAGAACCGTGGAATGGGTACCATGCAATATGACTTCAAAGGGTCTGCATTTGCTCACCGAACCTCACCAATCCTATCCCTGCTGCGTTTATGCCGCTGTACACATGCTTGATTCTCTTTCGGAGACATATAAATCCATAGGTTTTACGATTCTTACTAGTCAGGTATATTCTTAGGCGTTTAATATGGGCTGTTGAGTCCACTTCGTTGAGCAAGCAGTAGCTCTTGTCTATTACATATTTGGCTTATGGAAAGGTATCTGTGCTAATTTCAATCTCTGGTTTTATGTAGCACCCCAACTCACCTTTCCCCTTAAGCAAGCATAAGTTGGTTTTCTACATTTGAGACCCTATTCTGTTTTCTAATTCAGTTCCTGTGTAGCCAAGTTTACATTCCGTGTATTAGTGATATCTTATGATGTTTCTTTTTCTGTGTGACTTATTTCACTTAGAATCATCGTACCTGAATCCACTCATTATGCTGCTATGGGCCTGATGACATAGATTTCATTGCTGAGTGATATTTCATTGTACGTTAGTACCACAACTTCTTTATCCATTTTTCGCTTTCTGCGATATTGAACTTGTACCGTAAACGAGGTTCTTGTAAACAGAGCCATCCCAAACTTTGGGGTGGCTGTGTCTTTTTGATTTTAATTTCCCTAAGCTATAGGACCATAAGTGGAAGTGCCCTAGGCTCTGTTGCTTTGTTTTTTGGATGTTTCAGGAAACACCATACACTTCTCCAGAGTGGCTGTTGGCAATTTACATCCCGCCCATCAGCCTAACTAGGCTCCCAGTTCTCCATGGCCTGTCCTGCCTTTCTGGATTTTACACTTTATTCAGATGGCCCTTTTGACCGGGGGGCAGTGAGACTTCATTGTAGTGCAGATTTCCTTTGCAAGCTTGCTTGGTTGGCCAAAAAGTGCGTATGCGTTTTTTCCTGAATATATTCAGGAAAAAACGCATACGCCCTTTTTGGCCAAGTGCATCATTGTGGACGTTCTGCCTCTTTTCCTATGCTTTACATGCAATTCCAGTCTACCTCCTGAAATCGGTTTCCTGCAATTCTGTCCCGCTTTCAAGTCCTCTTGGCAGCCTTACTTCAATATATTTTTGGACGATAGCTGTCATTTATAACTCTGCAGGTTTGTGAATTACAGTGCCCCTGAGCTCCTTTCTTCAACTCGCTTTCTTGTGAGCTGGCCGCAACACCGCAGGATTGCTTCAGGCCCTAATGTGGTTTCGGCATGGCTCGCTGAGCCTTTGGTTAATTCCTCTTCCTGGTGGGAAATGAGAGTTAAATTTGCCCGTCCAGACACCTCCAGCTAGTCTCTCATTGGTTCTCCCTATTCCTGTTCATTTTCCACAGAAATTGCAAACTGGGCCAAACAGGAGGTTAAAGGCACTGACTCTCCAAGTGGGGAGAGTGTTAGTAAAGCGTCTGGAATGTTGCACCCGAGTACCAGGGGACGAAAACTGAGACACATTTGAACACGTTTCCCGATCACACGGTGGATCATACTCTGGGTTCCACATGCATGTTTTAGCTGAAGGAAGAATCCCTTAAACCTGGAGAGTTGAGACCCATGGAATGGGTACCATGCAATATGACTTCAAAGGGTCTGCATTTGCTCACCGAACCTCACCAATCCTATCACTGCTTCGTTTAGGCCGCTGTACACACGCTTGATTCTCTTTCGGAGACATATAAATCCATAGGTTTTAAGATTCTTACTAGTCAGGTATATTCTTAGGCGTTTAATATGGGGTGTTGAGTCCACTTCGTTGAGCAAGCAGTAGCTCTTGTCTATTACATATTTGGCTTATGGAAAGTTATCTGTGCTAATTTCAATCTCTGGTTTTATGCAGCACCCCAACTCACCTTTCCCCTTAAGCAAGCATAAGTTGGTTTTCTACCTTTGAGACCCTATTCTGTTTTGTAATTCAGTTCCTGTGTAGCCAAGTTTACATTCCGTGTATTAGTGATAACTTATGATGTTTCTTTTTCTGTGTGACTTCTTTAACTTAGAATCATCGTACCTGAATCCACTCATTATGCTGCTACTGGCCTGATGATATAGATTTCATTGCTGAGTGATATTGCATTGTACGTAAGTACCTCAACTTCTTTATCCATTTCTCGCTTTGTGCGATATTGAACTTGTACAGTAAATGAGGTTCTTGTAAACAGAGCTGTCCCAAACTTTGGGGTGGCTGTGTCTTTTTGATTTTAATTTCCCTAAGCTATAGGACCATAAGTGGAAGTGCCCTAGGCTCTGTGGCTTTGTTTTTTATTTTTATTTATTTATTTTTTTTTGCCGTACGCGGGCCTCCCACTGTTGCAGCCTCTCCTGTTGCGGAGCACAGGCTCCGGACGCGCAGACCCTGCAGCCATGGCTCATGGGCCCAGCCGCTCCGCTTCATGTGGGATCTTCCCGGACCGGGGCACGAATCCGTGTCCCATGCTTCGGCAGGCGGACTCTCAACCACTGCGCCACTAGGGAAGCCCTGTTGCTTTGTTTTTTAGATGTTTCAGGAAACACCATACACTTCTCCAGAGTGGCTCTTGGCAATTTACATTCCGCCCATTAGCATAACAAGGCTCCCATTTCTCCATGGCCTGTCCTGCCTTTCTGGATTTTACACTTTTTTCAGATGGCCCTTTTGACCGGGGGGCAGTGAGACTTCATTGTAGTGCAGATTTCCTTTGCAAGCTTGCTTGGTTGGCCAAAAAGGGCGTATGTGTTTTTCCCTGAATATATTCAGGAAAAAACGCATACGCCCTTTTTGGCCAAGTGCATCATTGTGCTCGTTCTGCCTCTTTTCCTATGCTTTACATGCAATCCAGTCTACCTCCTGAAATCGGTTTCCTGCAATTCTGCCCCGCTTTCAAGTCCTCTTGGCAGCCTTACTTCAATATATTTTTGGACGATAGCTGTCATTTATAACTCTGCAGATTTGTGAATGACAGTGCCCCTGAGCTCCTTTCTTCAACTCGCTTTCTTGTGAGCTGGCCGAAACCCCGCAGGATTGCTTCAGGCCCTAGTGTGGTTCCGGCATGGCACGCTGAGCCTTTGGTTAATTCCTCTTCCTGGTGGGAAATGAGAGTTAAATTTGCCCGTCCAGACACCTCCAGCTAGTCTCTCATTGGTTCTCCCTATTCCTGTTCATTTTCCGCAGAAATTGCAAACTGGGCCAAACAGGAGGTTAAAGGCACTGACTCTCCAAGTGGGGAGAGTGTTAGTAAAGCGTCTGGAATGTTGCACCCGAGTACCAGGGGACGAAAAGTGAGACACATTTGAACACGTTTCCCGATCACACGGTGGATCATACTCTGGGTTCCACATGCATGTTTTAGCTGAAGGAAGAATCCCTTAAACCTGGAGAGTTGAGAACCGTGGAATGGGTACCATGCAATATGACTTCAAAGGGTCTGCATTTGCTCACCGAACCTCACCAATCCTATCCCTGCTGCGTTTATGCCGCTGTACACACGCTTGATTCTCTTTCGGAGACATATCAATCCATAGGTTTTAAGATTCTTACTAGTCAGGTATATTCTTAGGCGTTTAATATGGGGTGTTGAGTCCACTTCGTTGAGCAAGCAGTAGCTCTTGTCTATTACATATTTGGCTTATGGAAAGGTATCTGTGCTAATTTCAATCTCTGGTTTTATGTAGCACCCCAACTCACCTTTCCCCTTAAGCAAGCATAAGTTGGTTTTCTACATTTGAGACCCTATTCTGTTTTGTATTTCAGTTCCTGTGTAGCCAAGTTTACATTCCGTGTAGTAGTGATATCTTATGATGTTTCTTTTTCTGTGTGACTTATTTCACTTAGAATCGTCGTACCTGAATCCACTCATTATGCTGCTACTGGCCTGATGACATAGATTTCATTGCTGAGTGATATTTCATTGTACGTTAGTACCACAACTTCTTTATCCATTTTTCGCTTTCTGCGATATTGAACTTGTACCGTAAACGAGGTTCTTGTAAACAGAGCCGTCCCAAACTTTGGGGTGGCTGTGTCTTTTTGATTTTAATTTCCCTAAGCTATAGGACCATAAGTGGAAGTGCCCTAGGCTCTGTTGCTTTGTTTTTTAGATGTTTCAGGAAACACCATACACTTCTCCAGAGTGGCTCTTGGCAATTTACATCCCGCCCATCAGCCTAACTAAGCTCCCAGTTCTCCATGGCCTGTCCTGCCTTTCTGGATTTTACACTTTTTTCAGATGGCCCTTTAGACCGGGGGGCAGTGAGACTTCATTGTAGTGCAGATTTCCATTGCAAGGTTGCTTGGTTGGCCAAAAAGGGCGTATGCATTTTTTCCTGAATATATTCAGGAAAAAACGCATACGCACTTTTTGGCCAAGTGCATCATTGTGGACGTTCTACCTCTTTTCCTATGCTTTACATGCAATTCCAGTCTACCTCCTGAAATCGGTTTCCTGCAATTCTGCCCCGCTTTCAAGTCCTCTTGGCAGCCTTACTTCAATATATTTTTGGACGATAGCTGTCATTTATAACTCTGCAGGTTTGTGAATGACAGAGCCCCTGAGCTCCTTTCTTCAACTCGCTTTCTTGTGAGCTGGCTGCAACACTGCAGGATTGCTTCAGGCCCTAGTGTGGTTCCGGCATGGCTTGCTGAGCCTTTGGTTAATTCCTCTTCCTGGTGAGAAATGAGAGTTAAATTTGCCCGTCCAGACACCTCCAGCTAGTCTCTCATTGGTTCTCCCTATTCCTGTTCATTTTCCGCAGAAATTGCAAACTGGGCCAAACAGGAGGTTAAAGGCACTGAGTCTCCAAGTGGGGAGAGTGTTAGTAAAGCGTCTGGAAAGTTGCACCCGAGTACCAGGGGACGAAAAGTGAGACACATTTGAACAAGTTTCCCGATCACACGGTGGATCATACTCTGGTTCCACATGCATGTTTTAGCAGAAGTAAGAATCCCTTAAACCTGGAGAGTTGAGAACCGTGGAATGGGTACCATGCAATATGACTTCAAAGGGTCTGCATTTGCTCACCGAACCTCACCAATCCTATCCCTGCTGCGTTTATGCCGCTGTACACATGCTTGATTCTCTTTCGGAGACATATAAATCCATAGGTTTTAAGATTCTTACTAGTCAGGTATATTCTTAGGCGTTTAATATGGGCTGTTGAGTCCACTTCGTTGAGCAAGCAGTAGCTCTTGTCTATTACATATTTGGCTTATGGAAAGGTATCTGTGCTAATTTCAATCTCTGGTTTTATGTAGCACCCCAACTCACCTTTCCCCTTAAGCAAGCATAAGTTGGTTTTCTACATTTGAGACCCTATTCTGTTTTCTAATTCAGTTCCTGTGTAGCCAAGTTTACATTCCGTGTATTAGTGATATCTTATGATGTTTCTTTTTCTGTGTGACTTATTTCACTTAGAATCATCGTACCTGAATCCACTCATTATGCTGCTATGGGCCTGATGACATAGATTTCATTGCTGAGTGATATTTCATTGTACGTTAGTACCACAACTTCTTTATCCATTTTTCGCTTTCTGCGATATTGAACTTGTACCGTAAACGAGGTTCTTGTAAACAGAGCCATCCCAAACTTTGGGGTGGCTGTGTCTTTTTGATTTTAATTTCCCTAAGCTATAGGACCATAAGTGGAATTGCCCTAGGCTCTGTTGCTTTGTTTTTTAGATGTTTCAGGAAACACCATACACTTCTCCAGAGTGGCTGTTGGCAATTTACATCCCGCACATCAGCCTAACTAGGCTCCCAGTTCTCCATGGCCTGTCCTGCCTTTCTGGATTTTACACTTTTTTCAGATGGCCCTTTTGACCAGGGGGCAGTGAGACTTCATTGTAGTGCAGATTTCCTTTGCAAGCTTGCTTGGTTGGCCAAAAAGTGCGTACGTGTTTTTTCCTGAATATATTCAGGAAAAAAACGCATACGCCCTTTTTGGCCAAGTGCATCATTGTGGACGTTCTGCCTCTTTTCCTATGCTTTACATGCAATTCCAGTCTACCTCCTGAAATCGGTTTCCTGCAATTCTGCCCCGCTTTCAAGTCCTCTTGGCAGCCTTACTTCAATATATTTTTGGACGATAGCTGTCATTTATAACTCTGCAGGTTTGTGAATGACAGTGCCCCTGAGCTCCTTTCTTCGACTCGCTTTCTTTTGAGGTGGCCGCAACACCGCAGGATTGCTTCAGGCCCTAGTGTGTTTCCGGCATGGCTCGCTGAGCCTTTGGTTAATTCCTCTTCCTGGTGGGAAATGAGAGTTAAATTTGCCCGTCCAGACACCTCCAGCTAGTCTCTCATTGGTTCTCCCTATTCCTGTTCATTTTCCGCAGAAATTGCAAACTGGGCCAAACAGGAGGTTAAAGGCACTGAGTCTCCAAGTGGGGAGAGAGTTAGTAAAGCGTCTGGAATGTTGCACCCGAGTACCAGGGAACAAAAAGTGAGACACATTTGAACACGTTTCCCGATCACACTGTGGATCATACTCTGGGTTCCACATGCATGTTTTAGCTGAAGGAAGAATCCCTTAAACCTGGAGAGTTGAGAACCGTGGAATGGGTACCATGCAATATGACTTCAAAGGGTCTGTATTTGCTCACCGAACCTCACCAATCCTATCCCTGCTGCGTTTATGCCGCTGTACACACGCTTGATTCTCTTTCGGAAACATATAAATCCAAAGGTTTTAAGATTCTTACTAGTCAGGTATATTCTTAGGCGTTCAATATGGGGTGTTGAGTCCACTTCGTTGAGCAAGCAGTAGCTCTTGTCTATTACATATTTGGCTTATGGAAAGGTATCTGTGCTAATTTCAATCTCTGGTTTTATGCAGCACCCCAACTCACCTTTCCCCTTAAGCAAGCATAAGTTGGTTTTCTACATTTGAGACCCTATTCTGTTTTCTAATTCAGTTCCTGTGTAGCCAAGTTTACATTCCGTGTATTAGTGATATCTTATGATGTTTCTTTTTCTGTGTGACTTATTTCACTTAGAATCATCGTACCTGAATCCACTCATTATGCTGCTATGGGCCTGATGACACAGATTTCATTGCTGAGTGATATTTCATTGTACGTTAGTACCACAACTTCTTTATCCATTTTTCGCTTTCTGCGATATTGAACTTGTACCGTAAACGAGGTTCTTGTAAACAGAGCCATCCCAAACTTTGGGGTGGCTGTGTCTTTTTGATTTTAATTTCCCTAAGCTATAGGACCATAAGTGGAAGTGCCCTAGGCTCTGTTGCTTTGTTTTTTAGATGTTTCAGGAAACACCATACACTTCTCCAGAGTGGCTTTTGATAATTTACATCCCGACTATCAGCATAAGAAGGCTCCCAGTTCTCCATGGCCTGTCCTGCCTTTCTGGATTTTACACTTTTTTCAGATGGCCCTTTTGACCGGGGGGCAGTGAGACTTCGTTGTAGTGCAGATTTCCTTTGCAAGCTTGCTTGGTTGGCAAAGAAGGGCGTATGCGTTTTTTCCTGAATATATTCAGGAAAAAACGCATACGCCCTTTTTGGCCAAGTGCATCATTGTGGACGTTCTGCCTCTTTTCCTATGCTTAAAATGCAATTCCAGTCTCCCTCCTGAAATCGGTTTCCTGCAATTCTGCCCCGCTTTCAAGTCCTCTTGGCAGCCTTACTTCAATATATTTTTGGACGATAGCTGTCATTTAGAACTCTGCAGGTTTGTGAATTACAGTGCCCCTGAGCTCCTTTCTTCGACTCGCTTTCTTGTGAGCTGGCCGCAACACCGCAGGATTGCTTCAGGCCCTAGTGTGGTTCTGGCATGGCACGCTGAGCCTTTGGTTAATTCCTCTTCCTAGTTGGAAATGAGAGTTAAATTTGCCCGTCCAGACACCTCCAGCTTCTCTCTCATTGGTTCTCCCTATTCCTGTTCATTTTCCGCAGAAATTGCAAACTGGGCCAAACAGGAGGTTAAAGGCACTGACTGTCCATGTGGGGAGAGTGTTAGTAAAGCGTCTGGATGTGGCACCCGAGTACCAGGGGACGAAAATTGAGACACATTTGAACACGTTTCCTGATCACACGGTGGATCATACTCCGGTTTCCACATGCATGTTTTAGCTGAAGGAAGAATCCCTTAAACCTGGAGAGTTGAGAACCATGGAATGGGTACCATGCAATGTGACTTCAAAGGGTCTGCATTTGCTCACCGAACCTCACCAATCCTATCACTGCTGCGTTTAGGCTGCTGGACACACGCTTGATTCTCTTTTGGAGACATATAAATCCATAGGTTTTAAGATTCTTACTAGTCAGGTATATTCTTAGGCGTTTAATATGAGGTGTTGAGTTCACCTCGTTGAGCAAGCAGTAGCTCTTGTCTATTACATATTTGGCTTATGGAACGGTATCTGTGCTAATTTCAATCTCTGGATTTATATAGCACCCCAACTCACCTTTCCCCTTAAGCAAGCATAAGTTGGTTTTCTACATTTGAGACCCTATTCTGTTTTGTAATTCAGTTCCTGTGTAGCCAAGTTTACATTCCGTGTATTAGTGATATCTTATGATGTTTCTTTTTCTGTGTGACTTATTTCACTTAGAATCATCGTACCTGAATCCACTCATTATGCTGCTATGGGCCTGATGACATAGATTTCATTGCTGAGTGATATTTCATTGTACGTTAGTACCACAACTTCTTTATCCATTTTTCGCTTTCTGCGATATTGAACTTGTACCCTAAACGAGGTTCTTGTAAACAGAGCCGTCCCAAACTTTGGGGTGGCTGTGTCTTTTTGATTTTAATTTCCCTAAGCTATAGGACCATAAGTGGAAGTGCCCTCGGCTCTGTTGCTTTGTTTTTTAGATGTTTCAGGAAACACCATACACTTCTCCAGAGTGGCTGTTGGCAATTTACATCCCGCCCATCAGCCTAACTACGCTCCCAGTTCTCCATGGCCTGTCCTGCCTTTCTGGATTTTACACTTTTTTCCGATGGCCCTTTTGACCGGGGGGCAGTGAGACTTCATTGTAGTGCAGATTTCCTTTGCAAGCTTGCTTGGTTGGCCAAAAAGGGCATATGCGTCTTTTCCTGAATATATTCAGGAAAAAACGCATACGCCCTTTTTGGCCTCGTGCATCATTGTGGACGTTCTGCCTCTATTCCTATGCTTTACATGCAATTCCCGTCTACCTCCTGAAATCGGTTTCCTGCAATTCTGCCCCGCTTTCAAGTCCTCTTGGCAGCCTTACTTCAATATATTTTTGGACGATAGCTGTCATTTATAACTCTGCAGGTTTGTGAATGACAGTGCCCCTGAGCTCCTTTCTTCAACTCGCTTTCTTGTGAGCTGGCCACAACACCGCAGGATTGCTTCAGGCCCTAGTGTGTTTCCGACATGGCTCACTGAGCCTTTGGTTAATTCGTCTTCCTGGTGGGAAATGAGAGTTAAATTTGCCCGTCTAGACACCTCCAGCTAGTCTTTCATTGGTTCTCCCTATTCCTGTTCATTTTCCGCAGAAATTGCAAACTGGGCCAAACAGGAGCTTAAAGGCACTGACTCTCCCAGTGGGGAGAGTGTTATTAAAGCGTCTGGAATGTTGCACCCGAGTACCAGGGGATGAAAACTGAGACACATTTGAACACGTTTCCCGATCACACGGTGGATCATACTCTGGGTTCCACATGCATGTTTTAGCTGAAGGAAGAATCCCTTAAACCTGGAGAGTTGAGAACCATGGAATGGGTACCATGCAATATGACTTCAAAGGGTCTGCATTTGCTCACCGAACTTCACCAATCCTATCACTGCTGCGTTTATGCCGCTGTACACATGCTTGATTCTCTTTCGGAGACATATAAATCCATAGGTTTTAAGATTCTTACTAGTCAGGTATATTCTTAGGCGTTTAATATGGGGTGTTGAGTCCACTTCGTTGAGCAAGCAGTAGCTCTTGTCTATTACATATTTGGCTTATGGAAAGCTATCTGTGCTAATTTCAATCTCTGGTTTTATGCAGCACCCCAACTCACCTTTCCCCTTAATCAAGCATAAGTTGGTTTTCTACATTTGAGACCCTATTCTGTTTTGTAATTCAGTTCCTGTGTAGCCAAGTTTACATTCCGTGTATTAGTGATATCTTATGATGTTTCTTTTTCTGTGTGACTTATTTCACTTAGAATCATCGTACCTGAATCCACTCATTATGCTGCTATGGACCTGATGACATAGATTTCATTGCTGAGTGATATTGCATTGTTCGTTAGTACCACAAATACTTTATCCATTTTTCGCTTTCTGTGATATTGAACTTGTACCGTAAAAGAGATTCTTGTAAACAGAGCCATTCCAAACTTTGGGGTGGCTGTGTCTTTTTGATTTTAATTTCCCTAATCTATCGGACCATAAGTGGAAGTGCCCTAGGCTCTGTTGCTTTGTTTTTTGGATGTTTCAGGAAACACCATACACTACTCCAGAGTTGCTATTGGCAATTTACATCCCGCCCATCAGCCTAACTAGGCTCCCAGTTCTCCAAGGCCTGTCCTGCCTTTCTGGATTTTACACTTTTTTCAGATGGCCCTTTTGACCGGGTGGCAGTGAGAGTTCATTGTAGTGCAGATTTCCTTTGCAAGCTTGCTTGGTTGGCCAAAAAGGGCGTATGCGTTTTTTCCTGAATATATTCAGGAAAAAACGCATACGCCCTTTTTGGCCAAGTGCATCATTGTGGACGTTCTGCCTCTTTTCCTATGCTTTACATGCAATTCCCGTCTACCTCCTGAAATCGGTTTCCTGCAATTCTGCCCCGCTTTCAAGTCCTCTTGGCTGCCTTACTTCAATATATTTTTGGACGATAGCTGTCATTTATAACTCTGCAGGTTTGTGAATGACAGAGCCCCTGAGCTCCTTTCTTCAACTCGCTTTCTTGTGAGCTGGCCGCAACACCGCAGGATTGCTTCAGGCCCTAGTGTGGTTACGGCATGGCTCGCTGAGCCTTTGGTTAATTCCTCTTCCTGGTGGGAAATGAGAGTTAAAATTGCCCGTCTAGACACCTCCAGCTAGTCTCTCATTGGTTCTCCCTATTCCTGTTCATTTTCCGCAGAAATTGCAAACTGGGCCAAACAGGAGGTTAAAGGCACTGACTCTCCAAGTGGGGAGAGTGTTAGTAAAGCGTGTGGAATGTTGCACCCGAGTACGAGGGTACGAAAAGTGAGACACCTTTGAACACGTTTCCCGATCACACGGTGGATCATACTCTGGGTTCCACATGCATGTTTTAGCTGAAGGAAGAATCCCTTAAACCTGGAGAGTTGAGAACCGTGGAATGGGTACCATGCAATATGACTTCAAAGGGTCTGCATTTGCTCACCGAACCTCACCAATCCTATCACTGCTGCTTTTATGTCGCTGTACACACGCTGGATTCTCTTTCAGAGACATATAAATCCATAGGTTTTAAGATTCTTACTAGTCAGGTATATTCTTAGGCGTTTAATATGGGGTTTTGAGTCCACTTCGTTGAGCAAGCAGTAGCTCTTGTCTATTACATATTTGGCTTATGGAAAGGTATCTGTGCTAATTTCAATCTCTGGTTTTATGCAGCACCCCAACTCACCTTTCTCCTTAAGCAAGCATAAGTTGGTTTTCTACATTTGAGACCCTATTCTGTTTTGTAATTCAGTTTCTGTATAGCCAAGTTTACATTCCGTGTATTAATGATATCTTATGATGTTTCTTTTTCTGTGTGACTTATTTCACTTAGAATCATCGTACCTGAATCCACTCATTATGCTGCTACTGCCCTGATGACATAGATTTCATTGCTGAGTGATATTTCATTGTACGTTAGTACCACAACTTCTTTATCCATTTTTCGCTTTCTGCGATATTGAACTTGTACCGTAAACGAGGTTCTTGTAAACAGAGCCGTCCCAAACTTTGGGGTGGCTGTGTCTTTTTGATTTTAATTTCCCTAAGCTATAGGACCATAAGTGGAAGTGCCCTAGGCTCTGTTGCTTTGTTTTTTAGATGTTTCAGGAAACACCATACACTTCTCCAGAGTGGCTCTTGGCAATTTACATCCCACCCATCAGCCTAACTAGGCTCCCAGTTCTCCATGGCCTGTCCTGCCTTTCTGGATTTTACACTTTTTTCAGATGGCCCTTTTGACCGGGGGGCAGTGAGACTTCATTGTAGTGCAGATTTCCTTTGCAAGCTTGCTTGGTTGGCCAAAAAGTGCGTACGCGTTTTTTCCTGAATATATTCAGGAAAAAACGCATACGCCCTTTTTGGCCAAGTGCATCATTGTGGACGTTCTGCCTCTTTTCCTATGCTTTACATGCAATTCCCGTCTACCTCCTGAAATTGGTTTCCTGCAATTCTGCCCCGCTTTCAAGTCCTCTTGGCAGCCTTACTTCAATATATTTTTGGACGATAGCTGTCATTTATAACTCTGCAGGTTTGTGAATGACAGAGCCCCTGAGCTCCTTTCTTCAACTCGCTTTCTTGTGAGCTGGCTGCAACACTGCAGGATTGCTTCAGGCCCTAGTGTGGTTCCGGCATGGCTCGCTGAGCCTTTGGTTAATTCCTCTTCCTGGTGGGAAATGAGAGTTAAATTTGCCCGTCCAGACACCTCCAGCTAGTCTCTCATTGGTTCTCCCTATTCCTGTTCATTTTCCGCAGAAATTGCAAACTGGGCCAAACAGGAGGTTAAAGGCACTGACTCTCCAAGTGGGGAGAGTGTTAGTAAAGCGTCTGGAATGTTGCACCCGAGTACCAGGGAACGAAAAGTGAGACACATTTGAACACGTTTCCCGATCACACGGTGGATCATACTCTGGGTTCCACATGCATGTTTTAGCTGAAGGAAGAATCCCTTAAACCTGGAGAGTTGAGAACCGTGGAATGGGTACCATGCAATATGACTTCAAAGGGTCTGCATTTGCTCACCGAACCTCACCAATCCTATCCCTGCTGCGTTTATGCCGCTGTACACACGCTTGATTCTCTTTCGGAAACATATAAATCCAAAGGTTTTAAGATTCTTACTAGTCAGGTATATTCTTAGGCGTTTAATATGGGGTGTTGAGTCCACTTCGTTGAGCAAGCAGTAGCTCTTGTCTATTACATATTTGGCTTATGGAAAGGTATCTGTGCTAATTTCAATCTCTGGTTTTATGCAGCACCCCAACTCACCTTTCCCCTTAAGCAAGCATAAGTTGGTTTTCTACATTTGAGACCCTATTCTGTTTTGTAATTCAGTTCCTGTGTAGCCAAGTTTACATTCCGTGTATTAGTGATATCTTATGATGTTTCTTTTTCTGTGTGACTTATTTCACTTAGAATCATCGTACATGAATCCACTCATTATGCTGCTACTGGCCTGATGACATAGATTTCATTGCTGAGTGATATTTCATTGTACGTTAGTACCACAACTTCTTTATCCATTTTTCCCTTTCTGCGATATTGAACTTGTACCGTAAACGAGGTTCTTGTAAACAGAGCCGTCCCAAACTTTGGGGTTGCTGTGTCTTTTTGATTTTAATTTCCCTAAGCTATAGGACCATAAGTGGAAGTGCCCTAGGCTCTGTTGCTTTGTTTTTTAGATGTTTCAGGAAACACCATACACTTCTCCAGAGTGGCTGTTGGCAATTTAAATCCCGCCCATCAACCTAACTAGGCTCCCAGTTGTCCATGGCCTGTCCTGCCTTTCTGGATTTTACACTTTTTTCAGATGGCCCTTTTGACCGGGGGGCAGTGAGACTTCATTGTAGTGCAGATTTCCTTTGCAAGCTTGCTTGGTTGGCCAAAAAGGGCGTATGCGTTTTTTCCTGAATATATTCAGGAAAAAACGCATACGCCCTTTTTGGCCAAGTGCATCATTGTGGACGTTCTGCCTCTTTTCCTACGCTTTACATGCAATTCCAGTCTACCTCCTGAAATTGGTTTCCTGCAATTCTGCCCCGCTTTCAAGTCCTCTTGGCAGCCTTACTTCAATATATTTTTGGACGATAGCTGTCATTTATAACTCTGCAGGTTTGTGAATGACAGAGCCCCTGAGCTCCTTTCTTCAACTCGCTTTCTTGTGAGCTCGCTGCAACACTGCAGGATTGCTTCAGGCCCTAGTGTGGTTCCGTTATGGCTCGCTGAGCCTTTGGTTAATTCCTCTTCCTGGTGGGAAATGAGAGTTAAATTTGCCCGTCCAGACATATCCAGCTAGTCTCTCATTGATTCTCCCTATTCCTGTTCATTTTCCGCAGAAATTGCAAACTGGGCCAAACAGGAGGTTAAAGGCACTGACTCTCCAAGTGGGGAGAGTGTTAGTAAAGCGTCTGGAATGTTGCACCCGAGTACCAGGGGACGAAAAGTGAGACACATTTGAACACGTTTCCCGATCACATGGTGGATCATACTCTGAGTTCCACATGCATGTTTTAGCTAAAGGAAGAATCCCTTAAACCTGGAGAGTTGAGAACCGTGGAATGGGTACCATGCAATATGACTTCAAAGGGTCTGCATTTGCTCACCGAACCTCACCAATCCTATCCCTGCTGCGTTTATGCTGCTGTACACATGCTTGATTCTCTTTCGGAGACATATAAATCCATAGGTTTTAAGATTCTTACTAGTCAGGTATATTCTTAGGCGTTTAATATGGGGTGTTGAATCCACTTCGTTGAGCAAGCAGTAGCTCTTGTCTATTACATATTTGGCTTATGGAAAGGTATCTTTGCTAATTTCAATCTCTGGTTTTATGCAGCACCCCAACTCACCTTTCCCCTTAAGCAAGCATAAGTTGGTTTTCTACATTTGAGACCCTATTCTGTTTTGTAATTCAGTTCCTGTGTAGCCAAGTTTACATTCCGTGTATTAGTGATATCTTATGATGTTTCTTTTTCTGTGTGTCTTATTTCACTTAGAATCATCGTACCTGAATCCACTCATTATGCTGCTATGGGCCTGATGACATAGATTTCATTGCTGAGTGATATTGCATTGTACGTTAGTACCACAACTTCTTTATCCATTTTTCGCTTTCTGCGATATTGAACTTGTACCGTAAACGAGGTTCTTGTAAACAGAGCCATCCCAAACTTTGGGGTGGCTGTGTCTTTTTGATTTTAATTTCCCTAAGCTATAGGACAATAAGTGGAATTGCCCTAGGCTCTGTTGCTTTGTTTTTTAGATGTTTCAGGAAACACCATACACTTCTCCAGAGTGGCTGTTGGCAATTTACATCCCGCACATCAGCCTAACTAGGCTCCCAGTTCTCCATGGCCTGTCCTGCCTTTCTGGATTTTACACTTTTTTCAGATGGCCCTTTTGACCTGGGGGCAGTGAGACTTCATTGTAGTGCAGATTTCCTTTGCAAGCTTGCTTGGTTGGCCAAAAAGTGCGTACGTGTTTTTTCCTGAATATATTCAGGAAAAAACGCATACGCCCTTTTTGGCCAAGTGCATCATTGTGGACGTTCTGCCTCTTTTCCTATGCTTTACATGCAATTCCAGTCTACCTCCTGAAATCGGTTTCCCGCAATTCTGCCCCCCTTTCAAGTCCTCTTGGCAGCCTTACTTCAATATATTTTTGGACGATAGCTGTCATTTATAACTCTGCAGGTTTGTGAATGACAGTGCCCCTGAGCTCCTTTCTTCGACTCGCTTTCTTTTGAGGTGGCCGCAACACCGCAGGATTGCTTCAGGCCCTAGTGTGTTTCCGGCATGGCTCGCTGAGCCTTTGGTTAATTCCTCTTCCTGGTGGGAAATGAGAGTTAAATTTGCCCGTCCAGACACCTCCAGCTAGTCTCTCATTGGTTCTCCCTATTCCTGTTCATTTTCCGCAGAAATTGCAAACTGGGCCAAACAGGAGGTTAAAGGCACTGAGTCTCCAAGTGGGGAGAGTGTTAGTAAAGCGTCTGGAATGTTGCACCCGAGTACCAGGGAACAAAAAGTGAGACACATTTGAACACGTTTCCCGATCACATGGTGGATCATACTCTGAGTTCCACATGCATGTTTTAGCTGAAGGAAGAATCCCTTAAACCTGGAGAGTTGAGAACCATGGAATGGGTACCATGCAATATGACTTCAAAGGGTCTGCATTTGCTCACCGAACCTCACCAATCTTATCACTGCTGCGTTTATGCCGCTGTACACACGCTTGATTCTCTTTTGGAGACATATAAATCCATAGGTTTTAAGATTCTTACTAGTCAGGTATATTCTTAGGCGTTTAATATGGGGTGTTGAGTCCACTTCGTTGAGCAAGCAGTAGCTCTTGTCTATTACATATTTGGCTTATGGAAAGGTATCTGTGCTAATTTCAATCTCTGGTTTTATGCAGCACCCCAACTCACCTTTCCCCTTAAGCAAGCATAAGTTGGTTTTCTACATTTGAGACCCTATTCTGTTTTGTAATTCAGTTCCTGTGTAGCCAAGTTTACATTCCGTGTATTAGTGATATCTTATGATGTTTCTTTTTCTGTGTGACTTATTTCACTTAGAATCATCGTACCTGAATCCACTCATTATGCTGCTATGGGCCTGATGACACAGATTTCATTGCTGAGTGATATTTCATTGTACGTTAGTACCACAACTTCTTTATCCATTTTTCGCTTTCTGCGATATTGAACTTGTACCGTAAACGAGGTTCTTGTAAACAGAGCCATCCCAAACTTTGGGGTGGCTGTGTCTTTTTGATTTTAATTTCCCTAAGCTATAGGACCATAAGTGGAAGTGCCCTAGGCTCTGTTGCTTTGTTTTTTAGATGTTTCAGGAAACACCATACACTTCTCCAGAGTGGCTGTTGGCAATTTACATCCCGCCCATCAGCCTAACTAGGCTCCCACTTCTCCATGGCCAGTCCTGCCTTTCTGGATTTTACACTTTTTTCAGATGGCCCTTTTGACCGGGGGGCAGTGAGACTTCATTGTAGTGCAGATTTCCTTTGCAAGCTTGCTTGGTTGGCCAAAAAGAGCGTATGCGTTTTTTCCTGAATATATTCAGGAAAAAACGCATACGCCCTTTTTGGCCAAGTGCATCATTGTGGACGTTCTGCCTCTTTTCCTATTCTTAAAATGCAATTCCAGTCTCCCTCCTGAAATCGGTTTCCTGCAATTCTGCCCCGCTTTCAAGTCCTCTTGGCAGCCTTACTTCAATATATTTTTGGACGATAGCTGTCATTTAGAACTCTGCAGGTTTGTGAATTACAGTGCCCCTGAGCTCCTTTCTTCGACTCGCTTTCTTGTGAGCTGGCCGCAACACCGCAGGATTGCTTCAGGCCCTAGTGTGGTTCTGGCATGGCACGCTGAGCCTTTGGTTAATTCCTCTTCCTAGTTGGAAATGAGAGTTAAATTTGCCCGTCCAGACACCTCCAGCTAGTCTCTCATTGGTTCTCCCTATTCCTGTTCATTTTCCGCAGAAATTGCAAACTGGGCCAAACAGGAGGTTAAAGGCACTGAGTCTCCAAGTGGGGAGAGTGTTAGTAAAGCGTCTGAAATGTTGCACCCGAGTACCAGGGGACGAAAACTGAGACACATTTGAACACGTTTCCCGATCACACGGTGGATCATACTCTGGGTTACACATGCATGTTTTAGCTGAAGGAAGAATCCCTTAAACCTGGAGAGTTGAGAACCATGGAATGGGTACCATGCAATATGACTTCAAAGGGTCTGCATTTGCTCACCGAACCTCACCAATCCTATCCCTGATGCGTTTATGCCGCTGTACACACGCGTGATTCTCTTTCGGAGACATATAAATCCATAGGTTTTAAGATTCTTACTAGTCAGGTATATTCTTAGGCGTTTAATATGGGGTGTTGAGTCCACTTCGTTGAGCAAGCAGTAGCTCTTGTCTATTACATATTTGGCTTATGGAAAGGTATCTGTGCTAATTTCAATCTCTGGTTTTATGTAGCACCCCAACTCACCTTTCCCCTTAAGCAAGCATAAGTTGGTTTTCTACATTTGAGACCCTATTCTGTTTTGTAATTCAGTTCCTGTGTAGCCAAGTTTACATTCCGTGTATTAGTGATAACTTATGATGTTTCTTTTTCTGTGTGACTTATTTCACTTAGAATCATCGTACCTGAATCCACTCATTATGCTGCTATGGGCCTGATGACATAGATTTCATTGCTGAGTGATATTTCATTGTACGTTAGTACCACAACTTCTTTATACATTTTTCGCTTTCTGCGATATTGAACTTGTACTGTAAACGAGGTTCTTGTAAACAGAGCCGTCCCAAACTTTGGGGTGGCTGTGTCTTTTTGATTTTCATTTCCCTAAGCTATAGGACCATAAGTGGAAGTGCCCTAGGCTCTGTTGCTTTGTTTTTTAGATGTTTCAGGAAACACCATACACTTCTCCAGAGTGGCTGTTGGCAATTTACATCCCGCCCATCAGCCTAACTAGGCTCCCACTTCTCCATGGCCAGTCCTGCCTTTCTGGATTTTACACTTTTTTCAGATGGCCCTTTTGACTGGGGGGCAGTGAGACTTCATTGTAGTGCAGATTTCCTTTGCAAGCTTGCTTGGTTGGCCAAAAAGAGCGTATGCGTTTTTTCCTGAATATATTCAGGAAAAAACGCATACGCCCTTTTTGGCCAAGTGCATCATTGTGGACGTTCTGCCTCTTTTCCTATTCTTAAAATGCAATTCCAGTCTCCCTCCTGAAATCGGTTTCCTGCAATTCTGCCCCGTTTTCAAGTCCTCTTGGCAGCCTTACTTCAATATATTTTTGGACGATAGCTGTCATTTAGAACTCTGCAGGTTTGTGAATTACAGTGCCCCTGAGCTCCTTTCTTCGACTCGCTTTCTTGTGAGCTGGCCGCAACACCGCAGGATTGCTTCAGGCCCTAGTGTGGTTCTGGCATGGCACGCTGAGCCTTTGGTTAATTCCTCTTCCTAGTTGGAAATGAGAGTTAAATTTGCCCGTCCAGACACCTCCAGCTACTCTCTCATTGGTTCTCCCTATTCCTGTTCATTTTCCGCAGAAATTGCAAACTGGGCCAAACAGGAGGTTAAAGGCACTGACTCTCCATGTGGGGAGAGTGTTAGTAAAGCGTCTGGATGTGGCACCCGAGTACCAGGGGACGAAAATTGAGACACATTTGAACACGTTTCCTGATCACACGGTGGATCATACTCCGGTTTCCACATCCATGTTTTAGCTGAAGGAAGAATCCCTTAAACCTGGAGAGTTGAGAACCATGGAATGGGTACCATGCAATGTGACTTCAAAGGGTCTGCATTTGCTCACCGAACCTCACCAATCCTATCACTGCTGTGTTTAGGCTGCTGGACACACGCTTGATTCTCTTTCGGAGACATATAAATCCATAGGTTTTAAGATTCTTACTAGTCAGGTATATTCTTAGGCGTTTAATATGAGGTGTTGAGTTCACCTCGTTGATCAAGCAGTAGCTCTTCTCTATTACATATTTGGCTTATGGAACGGTATCTGTGCTAATTTCAATCTCTGGTTTTATGCAGCACCCCAACTCACCTTTCCCCTTAAGCAAGCATAAGTTGGTTTTCTACATTTGAGACCTTATTCTATTTTGTAATTCAGTTCCTGTGTAGCCAAGTTTACATTCCGTGTATTAGTGATATCTTATGATGTTTCTTTTTCTGTGTGACTTATTTCACTTAGCATCATGGTACCTGAATCCACTCATTATGCTGCTACGGGCCTGATGACATAGATTTCATTGCTGAGTGATATTGCATTGTACGTAAGTACCACAGCTATTTTATCCATTTTTCGCTTTCTGCGATATTGAACTTGTACTGTAAACGAGGTTCTTGTAAACAGAGCCGTCCCAAACTTTGGGGTGGCTGTGTCTTTTTGATTTTAATTTCCCTAAGCTATAGGACCATAAGTGGAAGTGCCCTAGGCTCTGTTGCTTTGTTTTTTAGATGTTTCAGGAAACACCATACACTTCTCCAGAGTGGCTCTTGGCAATTTACATCCCGCCCATCAGCCTAACTAGGCTCCCAGTTCTCCATGGCCTGTCCTGCCTTTCTGGATTTTACACTTTTTTCAGATGGCCCTTTTGACCGGGGGGCAGTGAGACTTCATTGTAGTGCAGATTTCCTTTGCAAGCTTGCTTGGTTGGCCAAAAAGTGCGTACGTGTTTTTTCCTGAATATATTCAGGAAAAAACGCATACGCCCTTTTTGGCCAAGTGCATCATTGTGGACGTTCTGCCTCTTTTCCTATGCTTTACATGCAATTCCCGTCTACCTCCTGAAATTGGTTTCCTGCAATTCTGCCCCGCTTTCAAGTCCTCTTGGCAGCCTTACTTCAATATATTTTTGGACGATAGCTGTCATTTATAACTCTGCAGGTTTGTGAGTGACAGAGCCCCTGAGCTCCTTTCTTCAACTCGCTTTCTTGTGAGCTGGCTGCAACACTGCAGGATTGCTTCAGGCCATAGTGTGGTTCCGGCATGGCTCGCTGAGCCTTTGGTTAATTCCTCTTCCTGGTGGGAAATGAGAGTTAAATTTGCCCGTCCAGACACCTCCAGCTAGTCTCTCATTGGTTCTCCCTATTCCTGTTCATTTTCCGCAGAAATTGCAAACTGGGCCAAACAGGAGGTTAAAGGCACTGAGTCTCCAAGTGGGGAGAGTGTTAGTAAAGCGTCTGGAATGTTGCACCCGAGTACCAGGGAACGAAAAGTGAGACACATTTGAACACGTTTCCCGATCACACGGTGGATCATACTCTGGGTTCCACATGCATGTTTTAGCTGAAGTAAGAATCCCTTAAACCTGGAGAGTTGAGAACCGTGGAATGGGTACCATGCAATATGACTTCAAAGGGTCTGCATTTGCTCACCGAACCTCACCAATCCTATCCCTGCTGCGTTTATGCCGCTGTACACACGCTTGATTCTCTTTCGGAAACATATAAATCCAAAGGTTTTAAGATTCTTACTAGTCAGGTATATTCTTAGGCGTTTAATATGGGGTGTTGAGTCCACTTCGTTGAGCAAGCAGTAGCTCTTGTCTATTACATATTTGGCTTATGGAAAGGTATCTGTGCTAATTTCAATCTCTGGTTTTATGCAGCACCCCAACTCACCTTTCCCCTTAAGCAAGCATAAGTTGGTTTTCTACATTTGAGACCCTATTCTGTTTTGTAATTCAGTTCCTGTGTAGCCAAGTTTACATTCCGTGTATTAGTGATATCTTATGATGTTTCTTTTTCTGTGTGACTTATTTCACTTAGAATCATCGTACATGAATCCACTCATTATGCTGCTACTGGCCTGATGACATAGATTTCATTGCTGAGTGATATTTCATTGTACGTTAGTACCACAACTTCTTTATCCATTTTTCCCTTTCTGCGATATTGAACTTGTACCGTAAACGAGGTTCTTGTAAACAGAGCCGTCCCAAACTTTGGGGTTGCTGTGTCTTTTTGATTTTAATTTCCCTAAGCTATAGGACCATAAGTGGAAGTGCCCTAGGCTCTGTTGCTTTGTTTTTTAGATGTTTCAGGAAACACCATACACTTCTCCAGAGTGGCTGTTGGCAATTTACATCCCGCCCATCAACCTAACTAGGCTCCCAGTTGTCCATGGCCTGTCCTGCCTTTCTGGATTTTACACTTTTTTCAGATGGCCCTTTTGACCGGGGGGCAGTGAGACTTCATTGTAGTGCAGATTTCCTTTGCAAGGTTGCTTGGTTGGCCAAAAAGTGCGTATGCGTTTTTTCCTGAATATATTCAGGAAAAAACGCATACGCCCTTTTTGGCCAAGTGCATCATTGTGGACGTTCTGCCTCTTTTCCTACGCTTTACATGCAATTCCAGTCTACCTCCTGAAATTGGTTTCCTGCAATTCTGCCCCGCTTTCAAGTCCTCTTGGCAGCCTTACTTCAATATATTTTTGGATGATAGCTGTCATTTATAACTCTGCAGGTTTGTGAATGACAGAGCCCCTGAGCTCCTTTCTTCAACTCGCTTTCTTGTGAGCTCGCTGCAACACTGCAGGATTGCTTCAGGCCCTAGTGTGGTTCCGGCATGGCTCGCTGAGCCTTTGGTTAATTCCTCTTCCTGGTGGGAAATGAGAGTTAAATTTGCCCGTCCAGACACATCCAGCTAGTCTCTCATTGATTCTCCCTATTCCTGTTCATTTTCCGCAGAAATTGCAAACTGGGCCAAACAGGAGGTTAAAGGCACTGACTCTCCAAGTGGGGAGAGTGTTAGTAAAGCGTCTGGAATGTTGCACCCGAGTACCAGGGGACGAAAAGTGAGACACATTTGAACACGTTTCCCGATCACATGGTGGATCATACTCTGAGTTCCACATGCATGTTTTAGCTAAAGGAAGAATCCCTTAAACCTGGAGAGTTGAGAACCGTGGAATGGGTACCATGCAATATGATTTCAAAGGGTCTGCATTTGCTCACCGAACCTCACCAATCCTATCCCTGCTGCGTTTTTGCTGCTGTACACATGCTTGATTCTCTTTCGGATAGATATAAATCCATAGGTTTTAAGATTCTTACTAGTCAGGTATATTCTTAGGCGTTTAATATGGGGTGTTGAATCCACTTCGTTGAGCAAGCAGTAGCTCTTGTCTATTACATATTTGGCTTATGGAAAGGTATCTTTGCTAATTTCAATCTCTGGTTTTATGCAGCACCCCAACTCACCTTTCCCCTTAAGCAAGCATAAGTTGGTTTTCTACATTTGAGACCCTATTCTGTTTTGTAATTCAGTTCCTGTGTAGCCAAGTTTACATTCCGTGTATTAGTGATATCTTATGATGTTTCTTTTTCTGTGTGTCTTATTTCACTTAGAATCATCGTACCTGAATCCACTCATTATGCTGCTATGGGCCTGATGACATAGATTTCATTGCTGAGTGATATTGCATTGTACGTTAGTACCACAACTTCTTTATCCATTTTTCGCTTTCTGTGATATTGTACTTGTACCGTAAATGAGGTTCCTGTAAACAGAGCCATCCCAAACTTTAGGGTGGCTGTGTCTTTTTGATTTTAATTTCCCTAAACTATAGGACCATAAGTGGAAGTGCCCTAGGCTCTGTTGCTATATTTTTTAGATGTTTCAGGAAACACCATACACTTCTCCAGAGTGGCTGTTGGCAATTTACATCCCGCCCATCAGCCTAACTAGGCTCCCAGTTCTCCATGGCCTCTCCTGCCTTTCTGGATTTTACACTTTTTTCAGATGGCCCTTTTGACCGGGGGGCAGTGAGACTTCATTGTAGTGCAGATTTCCTTTGCAAGCTTGCTTGCTTGGCCAAAACGGGCGTACGCGTTTTTTCCTGAATATATTCAGGAAAAAACGCGTACGCCCTTTTTGGCCAAGTGCATCATTGTGGACGTTCTGCCTCTTTTCCTATGCTTTACATGCAATTCCAGTCTACCTCCTGAAATTGGTTTCCTGCAATTCTGCCCCGCTTTCAAGTCCTCTTGGCAGCCTTACTTCAATATATTTTTGGACGATAACTGTCATTTATAACTCTCCAGGTTTGTGAATGACAGAGCCCCTGAGCTCCTTTCTTCAACTCGTTTTCTTGTGAGCTGGCTGCAACACTGCAGGATTGCTTCAGGCCCTAGTGTGGTTCCGGCATGGCTCGCTGAGCCTTTGGTTAATTCCTCTTCCTGGTGGGAAATGAGAGTTAAATTTGCCCGTCCAGACACCTCCAGCTAGTCTCTCATTGGTTCTCCCTATTCCTGTTCATTTTCCGCAGAAATTGCAAACTGGGGCAAACAGGAGGTTAAAGGCACTGACTCTCCAAGTGGGGAGAGTGTTAGTAAATCGTCTGGAATGTTGCACCCGAGTACTAGGGGACGAAAAGTGAGACACATTTGAACACGTTTCCCGATCACATGGTGGATCATACTCTGAGTTCCACATGCATGTTTTAGCTGAAGGAAGAATCCCTTAAACCTGGAGAGTTGAGAACCATGGAATGGGTACCATGCAATATGACTTCAAAGGATCTGCATTTGCTCACCGAACCTCACCAATCTTATCACTGCTGCGTTTATGCCGCTGTACACACGCTTGATTCTCTTTCGGAGACATATAAATCCATAGGTTTTAAGATTCTTACTAGTCAGGTATATTCTTAGGCGTTTAATATGGGGTGTTGAGTCCACTTCGTTGAGCAAGCAGTAGCTCTTGTCTATTATATATTTGGCTTATGGAAAGGTATCTGTGCTAATTTCAATCTCTGGTTTTATGTAGCACCCCAACTCACCTTTCCCCTTAAGCAAGCATAAGTTGGTTTTCTACATTTGAGACCCTATTCTGTTTTCTAATTCAGTTCCTGTGTAGCCAAGTTTACATTCCGTGTATTAGTGATATCTTATGATGTTTCTTTTTCTGTGTGACTTATTTCACTTAGAATCATCGTACCTGAATCCACTCATTATGCTGCTATGGGCCTGATGACATAGATTTCATTGCTGAGTGATATTTCATTGTACGTTAGTACCACAACTTCTTTATCCATTTTTCGCTTTCTGCGATATTGAACTTGTACCGTAAACGAGGTTCTTGTAAACAGAGCCATCCCAAACTTTGGGGTGGCTGTGTCTTTTTGATTTTAATTTCCCTAAGCTATAGGACCATAAGTGGAATTGCCCTAGGCTCTGTTGCTTTGTTTTTTAGATGTTTCAGGAAACACCATACACTTCTCCAGAGTGGCTGTTGGCAATTTACATCCCGCCCATCAGCCTAACTAGGCTCCCAGTTCTCCATGGCCTGTCCTGCCTTTCTGGATTTTACACTTTTTTCAGATGGCCCTTTTGACCGGGGGGCAGTGAGACTTCATTGTACTGCAGATTTCCTTTGCAAGCTTGCTTGGTTGGCCAAAAAGTGCGTACGTGTTTTTTCCTGAATATATTCAGGAAAAAACGCATACGCCCTTTTTGGCCAAGTGCATCATTGTGGACGTTCTGCCTCTTTTCCTATGCTTTACATGCAATTCCAGTCTACCTCCTGAAATCGGTTTCCCGCAATTCTGCCCCGCTTTCAAGTCCTCTTGGCAGCCTTACTTCAATATATTTTTGGACGATAGCTGTCATTTATAACTCTGCAGGTTTGTGAATGACAGTGCCCCTGAGCTCCTTTCTTCGACTCGCTTTCTTTTGAGGTGGCCGCAACACCGCAGGATTGCTTCAGGCCCTAGTGTGTTTCCGGCATGGCTCGCTGAGCCTTTGGTTAATTCCTCTTCCTGGTGGGAAATGAGAGTTAAATTTGCCCGTCCAGACACCTCCAGCTAGTCTCTCATTGGTTCTCCCTATTCCTGTTCATTTTCCGCAGAAATTGCAAACTGGGCCAAACAGGAGGTTAAAGGCACTGAGTCTCCAAGTGGGGAGAGTGTTAGTAAAGCGTCTGGAATGTTGCACCCGAGTACCAGGGAACAAAAAGTGAGACACATTTGAACACGTTTCCCGATCACACGGTGGATCATACTCTGGGTTCCACATGCATGTTTTAGCTGAAGGAAGAATCCCTTAAACCTGGAGAGTTGAGACCCATGGAATGGGTACCATGCAATATGACTTCAAAGGGTCTGCATTTGCTCACCGAACCTCACCAATCTTATCACTGCTGCGTTTATGCCGCTGTACACACGCTTGATTCTCTTTTGGAGACATATAAATCCATAGGTTTTAAGATTCTTACTAGTCAGGTATATTCTTAGGCTTTTAATATGGGGTGTTGAGTCCACTTCGTTGAGCAAGCAGTAGCTCTTGTCTATTACATATTTGGCTTATGGAAAGGTATCTGTGCTAATTTCAATCTCTGGTTTTATGCAGCACCCCAACTCACCTTTCCCCTTAAGCAAGCATAAGTTGGTTTTCTACATTTGAGACCCTATTCTGTTTTGTAATTCAGTTCCTGTGTAGCCAAGTTTACATTCCGTGTATTAGTGATATCTTATGATGTTTCTTTTTCTCTGTGACTTATTTCACTTAGAATCATCGTACCTGAATCCACTCATTATGCTGCTATGGGCCTGATGACACAGATTTCATTGCTGAGTGATATTTCATTGTACGTTAGTACCACAACTTCTTTATCCATTTTTCGCTTTCTGCGATATTGAACTTGTACCGTAAACGAGGTTCTTGTAAACAGAGCCATCCCAAACTTTGGGGTGGCTGTGTCTTTTTGATTTTAATTTCCCTAAGCTATAGGACCATAAGTGGAAGTGCCCTAGGCTCTGTTGCTTTGTTTTTTAGATGTTTCAGGAAACACCATACACTTCTCCAGAGTGGCTGTTGGCAATTTACATCCCGCCCATCAGCCTAACTAGGCTCCCACTTCTCCATGGCCAGTCCTGCCTTTCTGGATTTTACACTTTTTTCAGATGGCCCTTTTGACTGGGGGGCAGTGAGACTTCATTGTAGTGCAGATTTCCTTTGCAAGCTTGCTTGGTTGGCCAAAAAGAGCGTATGCGTTTTTTCCTGAATATATTCAGGAAAAAACGCATACGCCCTTTTTGGCCAAGTGCATCATTGTGGACGTTCTGCCTCTTTTCCTATTCTTAAAATGCAATTCCAGTCTCCCTCCTGAAATCGGTTTCCTGCAATTCTGCCCCGCTTTCAAGTCCTCTTGGCAGCCTTACTTCAGTATATTTTTGGACGATAGCTGTCATTTATAACTCTGCAGGTTTGCGAATGACAGTGCCCCTGAGGTCCTTTCTTCAACTCGCTTTCTTGTGAGCTGGCCGCAACACCGCAGGATTGCTTCAGGCCCTAGTGTGGTTCCGGCATGGCTCGCTGAGCCTTTGGTTAATTCCTCTTCCTGGTGGGAAATGAGAGTTAAATTTGCCCGTCCAGACACCTCCAGCTAGTCTCTCATTGGTTCTCCCTATTCCTGTTCATTTTCCGCAGAAATTGCAAACTGGGCCAAACAGGAGGTTAAAGGCACTGACTCTCCAAGTGGGGAGAGTGTTAGTAAAGCGTCTGGAATGTTGCACCCGAGTACCAGGGGACGAAAACTGAGACACATTTGAACACGTTTCCCGATCAAACGGTGGATCATACTCTGGGTTCCACATGCATGTTTTAGCTGAAGGAAGAATCCCTTAAACCTGGAGAGTTGAGAACCGTGGAATGGGTACCATGCAATATGACTTCAAAGGGTCTGCATTTGCTCACCGAACCTCACCAATCCTATCCCTGTTGCGTTTATGCTGCTGTACACACGCCTGATTCTCTTTCGGAGACATATAAATCCATAGGTTTTAAGATTCTTACTAGTCAGTTATATTCTTAGGCGTTTAATATGGGGTGTTGAGTCCACTTCGTTGAGCAAGCAGTAGCTCTTGTCTATTACATATTTGGCTTATGGAAAGGTATCTGTGCTAATTTCGATCCCTGGTTTTATGCAGCACCCCAACTCACCTTTCCCCTTAAGCAAGCATAAGTTGGTTTTCTACATTTGAGACCCTATTCTGTTTTGTAATTCAGTTCCTGTGTAGCCAAGTTTACATTCCGTGTATTAGTGATATCTTATGATGTTTCTTTTTCTGTGAGACTTATTTCACTTAGAATCATCGTACCTGAATCCACTCATTATGTTGTTACTGGCCTGATGACATAGATATCATTGCTGAGTGATATTGCATTGTTCATTAGTACCACAACTACTTTATCCATTTTTCGCTTTCTGCGATATTGAACTTGTACCGTAAAAGAGATTCTTCTAAACAGAGCCGTCCCAAACTTTGGGGTGGCTGTGTCTTTTTGATTTTAATTTCCCTAAGCTATCGGACCATAAGTGGAAGTGCCCTAGGCTCTGTTGCTTTGTTTTTTGGATGTTTCACGAAACACCATACACTTCTCCAGAGTGGCTGTTGGCAATTTACATCCCGCCCATCAGCCTAACTAGGCTCCCAGTTCTCCAAGGCCTGTCCTGCCTTTCTGGATTTTACACTTTTTTCAGATGGCCCTTTTGACCGGGGGGCAGTGAGACTTCATTGTAGTGCAGATTTCCTTTGCAAGCTTGCTTGGTTGGCCAAAAAGGGCATATGCGTTTTTTCCTGAATATATTCAGGATAAAACGCATACGCCCTTTTTGGCCAAGTGCATCATTGTGGACGTTCTGCCTCTTTTCCTATGCTTTACATGCAATTCCCGTCTACCTCCTGAAATCGGTTTCCTGCAATTCTGCCCCGCTTTCAAGTCCGCTTGGCAGCCTTACTTCAATATATTTTTGGACGATAGCTGTCATTTATAACTCTGCAGGTTTGTGAATGACAGTGCCCCTGAGCTCCTTTCTTCAACTCGCTGTCTTGTGAGCTGGCCGCAACACCGCAGGATTGCTTCAGGCCCTAGTGTGGTTCTGGCATGGCTCGCTGAGCCTTTGGTTAATTCCTCTTCCTGGTGGGAAATGAGAGTTAAATATGCCCGTCCAGACACCTCCAGCTAGTCTCTCATTGGTTCTCCCTATTCCTGTTCATTTTCCACAGAAATTGCAAACTGGGCCAAACAGGAGCTTAGATGCACTGAGTCTCCAAGTGGGGAGAGTGTTAGTAAAGCATCTGGAATGTGGCACCCGAGTACCAGGGGATGAAAACTGAGACACATTTGAACACGTTTCCCGATCACACGGTGGATTATACTCCGGGTTCCACATGCATATTTTAGCTGAAGGAAGAATCCCTTAAACCTGGAGAGTTGAGAACCATGGAATGGGTACCATGCAATATGACTTCAAAGGGTCTGCATTTGCTCACCGAACCTCACCAATCCTAACACTGCTGCGTTTATGTCGCTGTACACACGCTTGATTCTCTTTCAGAGACATATAAATCCATAGGTTTTAAGATTCTTACTAGTCAGGTATATTCTTAGGCGTTTAATATGGAGTGTTGAGTCCACTTCGTTGAGCAAGGAGTAGCTCTTGTCTATTACATATTTGGCTTATGGAAAGGTATCTGTGCTAATTTCAATCTCTGGTTTTATGTAGCACCCCAACTCACCTTTCCCCTTAAGCAAGCATAAGTTGGTTTTCTACATTTGAGACCCTATTCTGTTTTGTAATTCAGTTCCTGTGTAGCCAAGTTTACATTCCGTGTATTAGTGATAACTTATGATGTTTCTCTTTCTGTGTGACTTATTTCACTTAGAATCATCGTACCTGAATCCACTCATTATGCTGCTATGGGCCTGATGACATAGATTTCATTGCTGAGTGATATTTCATTGTACATTAGTACCACAACTTCTTTATACATTTTTCGCTTTCTGCGATATTGAACTTGTACTGTAAACGAGGTTCTTGTAAACAGAGCCGTCCCAAACATTGGGGTGGCTGTGTCTTTTTGATTTTCATTTCCCTAAGCTATAGGACCATAAGTGGAAGTGCCCTAGGCTCTGTTGCTTTGTTTTTTAGATGTTTCAGGAAACACCATACACTTCTCCAGAGTGGCTGTTGGCAATTTACATCCCGCCCATCAGCCTAACTAGGCTCCCAATTCTCCATGGCCAGTCCTGCCTTTCTGGATTTTACACTTTTTTCAGATGGCCCTTTTGACTGGGGGGCAGTGAGACTTCATTGTAGTGCAGATTTCCTTTGCAAGCTTGCTTGGTTGGCCAAAAAGAGCGTATGCGTTTTTTCCTGAATATATTCAGGAAAAAACGCATACGCTCTTTTTGGCCAAGTGCATCATTGTGGACGTTCTGCCTCTTTTCCTAGGCTTTACATGCAATTCCAGTCTCCCTCCTGAAATCGGTTTCCTGCAATTCTGCCCCGCTTTCAAGTCCTCTTGGCAGCCTTACTTCAATATATTTTTGGACGATAGCTGTTATTTAGAACTCTGCAGGTTTGTGAATTACAGTGCCCCTGAGCTCCTTTCTTCGACTCGCTTTCTTGTGAGCTGGCCGCAACACCGCAGGATTGCTTCAGGCCCTAGTGTGGTTCTGGCATGGCACGCTGAGCCTTTGGTTAATTCCTCTTCCTAGTTGGAAATGAGAGTTAAATTTGCCCGTCCAGACACCTCCAGCTTCTCTCTCATTGGTTCTCCCTATTCCTGTTCATTTTCCGCAGAAATTGCAAACTGGGCCAAACAGGAGGTTAAAGGCACTGACTCTCCATGTGGGGAGAGTGTTAGTAAAGCGTCTGGATGTGGCACCCGAGTACCAGGGGACGAAAATTGAGACACATTTGAACACGTTTCCTGATCACACGGTGGATCATACTCCGGTTTCCACATCCAAGTTTTAGCTGAAGGAAGAATCCCTTAAACCTGGAGAGTTGAGAACCATGGAATGGGTACCATGCAATGTGACTTCAAAGGGTCTGCATTTGCTCACCGAACCTCACCAATCCTATCACTGCTGCGTTTAGGCTGCTGGACACACGCTTGATTCTCTTTCGGAGACATATAAATCCATAGGTTTTAAGATTCTTACTAGTCAGGTATATTCTTAGGCGTTTAATATGAGGTGTTGAGTTCACCTCGTTGATCAAGCAGTAGCTCTTGTCTATTACATATTTGGCTTATGGAACGGTATCTGTGCTAATTTCAATCTCTGGTTTTATGCAGCACCCCAACTCACCTTTCCCCTTAAGCAAGCATAAGTTGGTTTTCTACATTTGAGACCCTATTCTGTTTTGTAATTCAGTTCCTGTGTAGCCAAGTTTACATTCCGTGTATTAGTGATATCTTATGATGTTTCTTTTTCTGTGTGACTTATTTCACTTAGCATCATGGTACCTGAATCCACTCATTATGCTGCTACGGGCCTGATGGCATAGATTTCATTGCTGAGTGATATTGCATTGTACGTAAGTACCACAGCTTCTTTATCCATTTTTCGCTTTCTGCGATATTGAACTTGTACTGTAAACGAGGTTCTTGTAAACAGAGCCGTCCCAAACTTTGGGGTGGCTTTGTCTTTTTGATTTTAATTTCCCTAAGCTATAGGACCATAAGTGGAAGTGCCCTAGGCTCTGTTGCTTTGTTTTTTAGATGTTTCAGGAAACACCATACACTTCTCCAGAGTGGCTCTTGGCAATTTACATCCCGCCCATCAGCCTAACTAGGCTCCCAGTTCTCCATGGCCTGTCCTGCCTTTCTGGATTTTACACTTTTTTCAGATGGCCCTTTTGACCGGGGGGCAGTGAGACTTCATTGTAGTGCAGATTTCCTTTGCAAGCTTGCTTGGTTGGCCAAAAAGTGCGTACGCGTTTTTTCCTGAATATATTCAGGAAAAAACGCATATGCCCTTTTTGGCCAAGTGCATCATTGTGGACGTTCTGCCTCTTTTCCTATGCTTTACATGCAGTTTTAGTCTACATCCTGAAATCGGTTTCCTGCAATTCTGCCCCGCTTTCAAGTCCTCTTGGCAGCCTTACTTCAGTATATTTTTGGACGATAGCTGTCATTTATAACTCTGCAGGTTTGCGAATGACAGTGCCCCTGAGGTCCTTTCTTCAACTCGCTTTCTTGTGAGCTGGCCGCAACACCGCAGGATTGCTTCAGGCCCTAGTGTGGTTCCGGCATGGCTCGCTGAGCCTTTGGTTAATTCCTCTTCCTGGTGGGAAATGAGAGTTAAATTTGCCCGTCCAGACACCTCCAGCTAGTCTCTCATTGGTTCTCCCTATTCCTGTTCATTTTCCGCAGAAATTGCAAACTGGGCCAAACAGGAGGTTAAAGGCACTGACTCTCCAAGTGGGGAGAGTGTTAGTAAAGCGTCTGGAATGTTGCACCCGAGTACCAGGGGACGAAAACTGAGACACATTTGAACACGTTTCCCGATCAAACGGTGGATCATACTCTGGGTTCCACATGCATGTTTTAGCTGAAGGAAGAATCCCTTAAACCTGGAGAGTTGAGAACCGTGGAATGGGTACCATGCAATATGACTTCAAAGGGTCTGCATTTGCTCACCGAACCTCACCAATCCTATCCCTGTTGCGTTTATGCTGCTGTACACACGCCTGATTCTCTTTCGGAGACATATAAATCCATAGGTTTTAAGATTCTTACTAGTCAGTTATATTCTTAGGCGTTTAATATGGGGTGTTGAGTCCACTTCGTTGAGCAAGCAGTAGCTCTTGTCTATTACATATTTGGCTTATGGAAAGGTATCTGTGCTAATTTCGATCCCTGGTTTTATGCAGCACCCCAACTCACCTTTCCCCTTAAGCAAGCATAAGTTGGTTTTCTACATTTGAGACCCTATTCTGTTTTGTAATTCAGTTCCTGTGTAGCCAAGTTTACATTCCGTGTATTAGTGATATCTTATGATGTTTCTTTTTCTGTGAGACTTATTTCACTTAGAATCATCGTACCTGAATCCACTCATTATGTTGTTACTGGCCTGATGACATAGATATCATTGCTGAGTGATATTGCATTGTTCATTAGTACCACAACTACTTTATCCATTTTTCGCTTTCTGCGATATTGAACTTGTACCGTAAAAGAGATTCTTCTAAACAGAGCCGTCCCAAACTTTGGGGTTGCTGTGTCTTTTTGATTTTAATTTCCCTAAGCTATCGGACCATAAGTGGAAGTGCCCTAGGCTCTGTTGCTTTGTTTTTTGGATGTTTCACGAAACACCATACACTTCTCCAGAGTGGCTGTTGGCAATTTACATCCCGCCCATCAGCCTAACTAGGCTCCCAGTTCTCCAAGGCCTGTCCTGCCTTTCTGGATTTTACACTTTTTTCAGATGGCCCTTTTGACCGGGGGGCAGTGAGACTTCATTGTAGTGCAGATTTCCTTTGCAAGCTTGCTTGGTTGGCCAAAAAGGGCATATGCGTTTTTTCCTGAATATATTCAGGAAAAAACGCCTACGCCCTTTTTGGCCAAGTGCATCATTGTGGACGTTCTGCCTCTTTTCCTATGCTTTACATGCAATTCCCGTCTACCTCCTGAAATCGGTTTCCTGCAATTCTGCCCCGCTTTCAAGTCCGCTTGGCAGCCTTACTTCAATATATTTTTGGACGATAGCTGTCATTTATAACTCTGCAGGTTTGTGAATGACAGTGCCCCTGAGCTCCTTTCTTCAACTCGCTTTCTAGTGAGCTGGCCGCAACACCGCAGGATTGCTTCAGGCCCTAGTGTGGTTCCGGCATGGCTCGCTGAGCCTTTGGTTAATTCCTATTCCTGGTGGGAAATGAGAGTTAAAATTGCCCGTCTAGACACCTCCAGCTAGTCTCTCATTGGTTCTCCCTATTCCTGTTCATTTTCCGCAGAAATTGCAAACTGGGCCAAACAGGAGGTTAAAGGCACTGAGTCTCCAAGTGGGGAGAGTGTTAGTAAAGCGTCTGGAATGTTGCACCCGAGTACCAGGGGACGAAAAGTGAGACACATTTGAACACGTTTCCCGATCACACGGTGGATCATACTCTGTGTTACACATGCATGTTTTAGCTGAAGGAAGAATCCCTTAAACCTGGAGAGTTGAGACCCATGGAATGGGTACCATGCAATATGACTTCAAAGGGTCTGCATTTGCTCACCGAACCTCACCAATCCTATCCCTGCTGCGTTTATGCCGCTGTACACACGCGTGATTCTCTTTCGGAGACATATAAATCCATAGGTTTTAAGATTCTTACTAGTCAGGTATATTCTTAGGCGTTTAATATGGGGTGTTGAGTCCACTTCGTTGAGCAAGCAGTAGCTCTTGTCTATTACATATTTGGCTTATGGAAAGGTATCTGTGCTAATTTCAATCTCTGGTTTTATGTAGCACCCCAACTCACCTTTCCCCTTAAGCAAGCATAAGTTGGTTTTCTACATTTGAGACCCTATTCTGTTTTGTAATTCAGTTCCTGTGTAGCCAAGTTTACATTCCGTGTATTAGTGATAACTTATGATGTTTCTTTTTCTGTGTGACTTATTTCACTTAGAATCATCGTACCTGAATCCACTCATTATGCTGCTATGGGCCTGATGACATAGATTTCATTGCTGAGTGATATTTCATTGTACGTTAGTACCACAACTTCTTTATACATTTTTCGCTTTCTGCGATATTGAACTTGTACTGTAAACGAGGTTCTTGTAAACAGAGCCGTCCCAAACTTTGGGGTGGCTGTGTCTTTTTGATTTTAATTTCCCTAAGCTATAGGACCATAAGTGGAAGTGCCCTAGGCTCTGTTGCTTTGTTTTTTAGATGTTTCAGGAATCACCATACACTTCTCCAGAGTGGCTGTTGGCAATTTACATCCCGCCCATCAGCCTAACTAGGCTCCCACTTCTCCATGGCCAGTCCTGCCTTTCTGGATTTTACACTTTTTTCAGATGGCCCTTTTGACTGGGGGGCAGTGAGACTTCATTGTAGTGCAGATTTCCTTTGCAAGCTTGCTTGGTTGGCCAAAAAGAGCGTATGCGTTTTTTCCTGAATATATTCAGGAAAAAACGCATACGCCCTTTTTGGCCAAGTGCATCATTGTGGACGTTCTGCCTCTTTTCCTAGGCTTTACATGCAATTCCAGTCTACCTCCTGAAATCGGTTTCCTGCAATTCTGCCCCGCTTTCAAGTCCTCTTGGCAGCCTTACTTCAATATATTTTTGGACGATAGCTGTCATTTATAACTCTGCAGGTTTGTGAATTACAGGGCCCCTGAGCTCCTTTCTTCAACTCGCTTTCTTGTGAGCTGGCCGCAACAGCACAGGATTGCTTCAGGCCGTAGTGTGGTTCCGGCATGGCTCGCTGAACCTTTCGTTAATTCCTCTTCCTGGTGGGAAATGAGAGTTAAATTTGCCCGTCCAGACACCTCCAGCTAGTCTCTCATTTGTTCTCCCTATTCCTGTTCATTTTCCGCAGAAATTGCAAACTGGGCCAAACAGGAGGTTAAAGGCACTGACTCTCCAAGTGGGGAGAGTGTTAGTAAAGCGTCTGGAATGTTGCACCCGAGTACCAGGGGACGAAAAGTGAGACACATTTGAACACGTTTCCCGATCACACGGTGGATCATACTCTGGGTTCCACATGCATGTTTTAGCTGAAGGAAGAATCCCTTAAACCTGGAGAGTTGAGACCCATGGAATGGGTACCATGCAATATGAATTCAAAGGATCTGCATTTGCTCACCGAACCTCACCAATCCTATCACTGCTGCGTTTATGCCGCTGTACACACGCTTGATTCTCTTTCGAAGACGTATAAATCCATAGGTTTTAAGATTCTTACTAGTCAGGTATATTCTTAGGCGTTTAATATGAGGTGTTGAGTTCACCTCGTTGAGCAAGCAGTAGCTCTTGTCTATTACATATTTGGCTTATGGAACGGTATCTGTGCTAATTTCAATCTCTGGTTTTATGCAGCACCCCAACTCACCTTTCCCCTTAAGCAAGCATAAGTTGGTTTTCTACATTTGAGACCCTATTCTGTTTTGTAATTCAGTTCCTGTGTAGCCAAGTTTACATTCCGTGTATTAGTGATATCTTATGATGTTTCTTTTTCTGTGTGACTTATTTCACTTAGCATCATGGTACCTGAATCCCCTCATTATGCTGCTACGGGCCTGATGACATAGATTTCATTGTTGAGTGATATTGCATTGTACGTAAGTACCACAGCTTCTTTATCCATTTTTCGCATTCTGCGATATTGAACTTGTACTGTAAACGAGGTTCTTGTAAACAGAGCCGTCCCAATCTTTGGGGTGGCTTTGTCTTTTTGATTTTAATTTCCCTAAGCTATAGGACCATACGTGGAAGTGCCCTAGGCTCTGTTGCTTTGTTTTTTAGATGTTTCAGGAAACACCATACACTTCTCCAGAGTGGCTGTTGGCAATTTTCATCCCGCCCATCAGCCTAACTAGGCTCCCAGTTCTCCATGGCCTGTCCTGCCTTTCTGGATTTTCCACTTTTTTCAGATGGCCCTTTTGACCGGGGGGCAGTGAGACTTCATTGTACTGCAGATTTCCTTTGCAAGCTTGCTTGGTTGGCCAAAAAGGGCGTATGCGTTTTTTCCTGAATATATTCAGGGAAAAACCCATACGCCCTTTTTGGCCAAGTGCGTCATTGTGGACGTTCTGCCTATTTTCCTATGCTTTACATGCAATTCCAGTCTTCCTCCTGAAATCGGTTTCCTGGAATTCTGCCCCACTTTCAAGTCCTCTTGCCAGCCTTACTTCAATATATTTTTGGACGATAGCTGTCATTTATAACTCTGCAGGTTTGTGAATTACAGTGCCCCTGAGCTCCTTTCTTCAACTCGCTTTCTTGTGAGCTGGCTGCAACAGCGCAGGATTGCTTCAGGCCCTAGTGTGGTTCCGGCATGGCACGCTGAGCCTTTGGTTAATTCCTCTTCCTGGTGAGAAATGAGAGTTAAATTTGCCCGTCCAGACACCTCCAGCTAGTCTCTCATTGGTTCTCCCTATTCCTGTTCATTTTCCACAGAAATTGCAAACTGGGCCAAACAGGAGGTTAAAGGCACTGACTCTCCAAGTGGGGAGAGTGTTAGTAAAGCGTCTGGAATGTTGCACCCGAGTACCAGGGGACGAAAAGTGAGACACATTTGAACACGTTTCCCTATCACACGGTGGATCATACTCTAGGTTCCACAGGCATGTTTTAGCTGAAGGAAGAATCCCTTAAACCTGGAGAGTTGAGACCCATGGAATGGGTACCATGCAATATGACTTCAAAGGGTCTGCATTTGCTCACCGAACATCAACAATCCTATCACTGCTGCGTTTATGCCACTGTACACACGCTTGATTCTCTTTCAGAGACATATAAATCCATAGGTTTTAAGATTCTTACTAGTCAGGTATATTCTTAGGCGTTTAATATGGGGTGTTGAGTCCACTTCGTTGAGCAAGCAGTAGCTCTTCTCTATTACATATTTGGCTTATGGAGAGGTATCTGTGCTAATTTCAATCTCTGGTTTTATGCAACACCCCAACTCACCTTTCCCCTTAAGCAAGCATAAGTTGGTTTTCTGCATTTGAGACCCTATTCTGTTTTGTAATTCAGTTCCTGTGTAGCCAAGCTTACATTCCGTGTATTAGTGATATCTTATGATGTTTCTTTTTCTGTGTGACTTATTTCACTTAGAATCATTGTACCTGAATCCACTCATTATGCTGCTACGGGCCTGATGACATAGATTTCATTGCTGAGTGATATTGCATTGTACGTAAGTACCACAAATTCTTTATTCATTTTTCGCTTTCTGCGATATTGAACTTGTACTGTAAACGAGGTTCTTGTAAACAGAGCCATCCCAAACTTTGGAGTGGCTGTGTCTTTTTGATTTTAATTTCCCTAAGCTATAAGACCATAAGTGGAAGTGCCCTAGGCTCTGTTGCTTTGTTTTTTAGATGTTTCAGGAAACACCATACACTTCTCCAGAGTGGCTGTTGGCAATTTACGTCCCGCCCATCAGCCTAACTAGGCTCCCAGTTCTCCATGGCCTGTCCTGCCTTTCTGGATTTTACACTTTTTTCAGATGGCCCTTTTGACCGAGGGGGCAGTGAGACTTCATTGTAGTGCAGATTTCCTTTGCAAGCTTGCTTGGTTGGCCAAAAAGGGCGTATGCATTTTTTCCTGAATATATTCAGGAGAAAACGCATACGTCCTTTCTGGCCAAGTGCATCATTGTGGACGTTCTGCCTCTTTTCCTATGCTTACATGCAATTCCATTCTACCTCCTGAAATCGGTTTCCTGCAATTCTGCCCCACTTTCAAGTCCTCTTGGCAGCCTTACTTCAATATATTTTTGAACGATAGCTGTCATTTAGAACTCTGCAGGTTTGTGAATTACAGTGCCCCTGAGCTCCTTTCTTCAATTTGCTTTCTTGTGAGCTGGCTGCAACACCGCAGGATTGCTTCAGGCCCTAGTGTGGTTCCGGCATGGCTCGCTGAGCCTTTGGTTAATTCCTCTTCCTGGTGGGAAATGAGAGTTAAATTTGCCCGTCCGGACACCACCAGCTAGTCTCTCATTGGTTCTCCCTATTCCTGTTCATTTTCCGCAGAAATTGCAAACTTGGCCAAACAGGAGGTTAAAGGCACTGTCTCTCCAAGTGAGGAGAGTGTTAGTAAAGCGTCTGGAATGTTGCACCCGAGTACCAGGGGACGAAAAGTGAGACACATTTGAACACGTTTCCCGATCACACGGTGGATCATACTCTGGGTTCCACATGCATGTTTTTGCTGAAGGAAGAATCCCTTAAACCTGGAGAGTTGAGAACCATGGAATGAGTACCATGCAATATGACTTCAAAGGGTCTGCATTTGCTCACCAAACCTCACCAATCCTATCACTGCTGCGTTTATGCCGGTGTACACATGCTTGATTCTCTTTCGGAGACATATAAATCCATAGGTTTTAAGATTCTTACTAGTCAGGTATATTCTTAGGCTTTTAATATGGGGTGTTGAGTCCACTTCGTTGAGCAAGCAGTAGCTCTTGTCTATTACATATTTGGCTTATGGAAAGGTATCTGTGCTAATTTCAATCTCTGGTTTTATGTAGCACCCCAACTCACCTTTCTCCTTAAGCAAGCATAAGTTGGTTTTCTACATTTGAGACCCTATTCTGTTTTGTAATTCAGTTCCTGTGTAGCCAAGTTTACATTCCGTGTATTAGTGATATCTTATGATGTTTCTTTTTCTGTGTGACTTATTTCACTTAGAATCATCGTACCTGAATCCACTCATTATGCTGCTACCGGCCTGATGACATAGATTTCATTGCTGAGTGATATTGCATTGTACGTAAGTACCACAACTTCTTTATCCATTTTTCGCTTTCTGCGATATTGAACTTGTACCGTAAACGAGGTTCTTGTAAACAGAGCTGTCCCAAATGTTGGGGAGGCTGTGTCTTTTTGATATTAATTTCCCTAATCTACAGGACCATAAGTGGAAGTGCCCTAGGCTCTGTTGCTTTGTTTTTTAGATGTTTCAGGAAACACCATACACTTCTCCAGAGTGGCTGTTGGCAATTTACATCCCGCCCATCAGCCTAACTAGGCTCCCAGTTCTCCATGGCCTGTCCTGCCTTTCTGGATTTTCCACTTTTTTCAGATGGCCCTTTTGACCGGGGGGCAGTGAGACTTCATTGTACTGCAGATTTCCTTTGCAAGCTTGCTTGGTTGGCCAAAAAGGGCGTATGCGTTTTTTCCTGAATATATTCAGGGAAAAACCCATACGCACTTTTTGGCCAAGTGCATCATTGTGGACGTTCTGCCTATTTTCCTATGCTTTACATGCAATTCCAGTCTTCCTCCTGAAATCGGTTTCCTGGAATTCTGCCCCACTTTCAAGTCCTCTTGCCAGCCATACTTCAATATATTTTTGGACGATAGCTGTCATTTATAACTCTGCAGGTTTGTGAATTACAGTGCCCCTGAGCTCCTTTCTTCAACTCGCTTTCTTGTGAGCTGGCTGCAACAGCGCAGGATTGCTTCAGGCCCTAGTGTGGTTCCGGCATGGCACGCTGAGCCTTTGGTTAATTCCTCTTCCTGGTGAGAAATGAGAGTTAAATTTGCCAGTCCAGACACCTCCAGCTAGTCTCTCATTGGTTCTCCCTATTCCTGTTCATTTTCCACAGAAATTGCAAACTGGGCCAAACAGGAGGTTAAAGGCACTGACTCTCCAAGTGGGGAGAGTGTTAGTAAAGCGTCTGGAATGTTGCACCCGAGTACCAGGGGACGAAAAGTGAGAAACATTTGAACACGTTTCCCGATCACACGGTGGATCATACTCTAGGTTCCACATGCATGTTTTAGCTGAAGGAAGAATCCCTTAAACCTGGAGAGTTGAGACCCATGGAATGGTTACCATGCAATATGACTTCAAAGGGTCTGCATTTGCTCACCGAACATCAACAATCCTATCACTGCTGCGTTTATGCCACTGTACACACGCTTGATTCTCTTTCAGAGACATATAAATCGATAGGTTTTAAGATTCTTACTAGTCAGGTATATTCTTAGGCGTTTAATATGGGGTGTTGAGTCCACTTCGTTGAGCAAGCAGTAGCTCTTCTCTATTACATATTTGGCTTATGGAGAGGTATCTGTGCTAATTTCAATCTCTGGTTTTATGCAACACCCCAACTCACCTTTCCCCTTAAGCAAGCATAAGTTGGTTTTCTGCATTTGAGACCCTATTCTGTTTTGTAATTCAGTTCCTGTGTAGCCAAGCTTAAATTCCGTGTATTAGTGATATCTTATGATGTTTCTTTTTCTGTGTGACTTATTTCACTTAGAATCATCGTACCTGAATCCACTCATTATGCTGCTACTAGCCTGATGACACAGATTTCATTGCTGAGTGATATTGCATTGTACGTAAGTACCCCAACTTCTTTATCCATTTTTCGCTTTCTGCGATATTGAATTTGTACTGTAAACGAGGTTCTTGTAAACAGAGCCATCCCAAACTTTGGGGTGGCTGTGTCTTTTTGATTTTAATTTCCCTAAGCTATCGGACCATAAGTGGAAGTGCCCTAGGCTCTGTTGCTTTGTTTTTTGGATGTTTCACGAAACACCATACACTTCTCCAGAGTGGCTGTTGGCAATTTACATCCCGCCCATCAGCCTAACTAGGCTCCCAGTTCTCCAAGGCCTGTCCTGCCTTTCTGGATTTTACACTTTTTTCAGATGGCCCTTTTGACCGGGGGGCAGTGAGACTTCATTGTAGTGCAGATTTCCTTTGCAAGCTTGCTTGGTTGGCCAAAAAGGGCATATGCGTTTTTTCCTGAATATATTCAGGAAAAAACGCATACGCCCTTTTTGGCCAAGTGCATCATTGTGGACGTTCTGCCTCTTTTCCTATGCTTTACATGCAATTCCCGTCTACCTCCTGAAATCGGTTTCCTGCAATTCTGCCCCGCTTTCAAGTCCGCTTGGCAGCCTTACTTCAATATATTTTTGGACGATAGCTGTCATTTATAACTCTGCAGGTTTGTGAATGACAGTGCCCCTGAGCTCCTTTCTTCAACTCGCTTTCTAGTGAGCTGGCCGCAACACCGCAGGATTGCTTCAGGCCCTAGTGTGGTTCCGGCATGGCTCGCTGAGCCTTTGGTTAATTCCTATTCCTGGTGGGAAATGAGAGTTAAAATTGCCCGTCTAGACACCTCCAGCTAGTCTCTCATTGGTTCTCCCTATTCCTGTTCATTTTCCGCAGAAATTGCAAACTGGGCCAAACAGGAGGTTAAAGGCACTGAGTCTCCAAGTGGGGAGAGTGTTAGTAAAGCGTCTGGAATGTTGCACCCGAGTACCAGGGGACGAAAACTGAGACACATTTGAACACGTTTCCCGATCACACGGTGGATCATACTCTGTGTTACACATGCATGTTTTAGCTGAAGGAAGAATCCCTTAAACCTGGAGAGTTGAGACCCATGGAATGGGTACCATGCAATATGACTTCAAAGGGTCTGCATTTGCTCACCGAACCTCACCAATCCTATCCCTGCTGCGTTTATGCCGCTGTACACACGCGTGATTCTCTTTCGGAGACATATAAATCCATAGGTTTTAAGATTCTTACTAGTCAGGTATATTCTTAGGCGTTTAATATGGGGTGTTGAGTCCACTTCGTTGAGCAAGCAGTAGCTCTTGTCTATTACATATTTGGCTTATGGAAAGGTATCTGTGCTAATTTCAATCTCTGGTTTTATGTAGCACCCCAACTCACCTTTCCCCTTAAGCAAGCATAAGTTGGTTTTCTACATTTGAGACCCTATTCTGTTTTGTAATTCAGTTCCTGTGTAGCCAAGTTTACATTCCGTGTATTAGTGATAACTTATGATGTTTCTTTTTCTGTGTGACTTATTTCACTTAGAATCATCGTACCTGAATCCACTCATTATGCTGCTATGGGCCTGATGACATAGATTTCATTGCTGAGTGATATTTCATTGTACG
>NW_028132706.1:0-85000 GCF_964374135.1 Grampus griseus
TAGCAAGGCCTAGTAGGCAATGCCTCTTACGACGACTACCACTGCAAAGTGAGCAATTGTGCTCTTTGCTCAGTTTGGACCTCACCTCGACATCCTGCTTAAGCTAGAGAGGGGGCGATTGTGAGCTCCCGGAAAGAACGCTGAGCAGAGTGTTCACCTCAACGCAGGTGGCTTTCCGTAACCGAATCAAAGTTGCGCAGCACACGAGACTGGTTAGGACTGCCTTCGGTAGCGTTTGGCAAGCTGTAGCAACGTGGGTTTCCAAAAAAGAGGACATTGTGTCGCCTTGGACTCTGCACGTCAGGAAATGTTAACAAGGGCCTACACGGATGCCTGTTTCTCAGCAGGCCGGGAGGAGACGTGTGGTCTCGAGTGCAGTTGCATGGCAAACAGTGCGGTGGCCAGAGTTCTGTGAGAGCCGACAGCTCTCCTCGCTCTCCATTTAAGCCCGAAGACGGTGGAGAACTCACGGAAACCGCGGCAGGCAAGACCTGTCCGGCGGCCATTTCGCCACTACACTGAGGCCAAGGGTCACCTTGCGGTTTCCCAGGACGAACGTGGGCTGCAGGATTAGCTCTCCTCCAGAATTGCAAGAGCCCTGCTTCTCAGGCTAAAATACTCGCTTCCTACCCAGGCGTAGGGGCAGAGGACAGATGCTGGGCAATAGCAGGGTCTTGTAAGCAGCCCCTGAGAAACCGGGATCCAAGCTTCCAAAGGGAAAAGCCTGTTTCTGTATGCAGGGGCACCTAGCCCTGTTAGCAGCAAACCTAAGTCCCTGCAGTATTGGCGCTGCAAAGGTTGACCATCGCCAAACAATGGGAACTTCGCTGAATAAATTGTCCTTTCAAGGCCTCTAAGTGTGGCTGGTTCCTTAACACAGGGAAGGCCTCAGCCAGGCGTAGTTGGCAATTCCTCTTACGAAGACTACCAGTGTAACGTGAGGAATTGTGCTCTTTGCTCTGGTTGGTCCTCACTACGACTTCCTGCTTAACCTAGAGAGGCGGCAAGTGTGAGCTCCCGGAAAGAACGCTGAGCAGACTGTTCACCTCAATGCAGGTGGCTTTTCCTCACTGAATGCAAGTGGCCCAGCACATGAGACGGGCTCGGACTGCCTTCGTGAGCGTTGGCAAGCTGGGGCAACGTAGGTTTCCAAGGAAGAGGACAGCGTGTCGCCTTGGTGTTTACATGACAAGAAGTGTTACGAAGGGCCTGCACGGCGGCCTGTTTCTCAGCAGGCCGGGAGGAGACGTGTGGTCTCGAGTGCAGTTGCATGGCAAACAGTGCGGAGGCCAGAGTTCTGTGAGAGCCGACAGCTCTCCTCGCTCTCCATTTAAGCCCGAAGACGGTGGAGAACTCACGGAAACCGCGGCAGGCAAGACCTGTCCGGCGGCCATTTCGCCACTACACTGAGGCCAAGCGTCGCCTTGCGGTTTCCCAGGAAGAACGTGGGCTGCAGGATTAGCTCTCCTCCAGAGTTGCAAGAGCCCTGCTTCTCAGGCTAAAATACTCGCTTCCTACCCAGGCGTAGGGGCAGAGGATAGATGCTGGGCAATAGCAGGGTCTTGCAAGCAGCCCCTGAGAAACCGGGATCCAAGCTTCCAAAGGGAAAAGCCTGCTTCTGTATGCAGGGTCACCTAGCCTAGTTAGCAGCAAACCTAAGTCCCTGCTGTATTGGCCCTGCGAAGGGACACCGTCGCAAGACACTGGGAACTTCGCTGAATAAAGTTTCCTTTACAGGCGTCTAAGTGTGGCGACTTCCCTAACAGAACGAAGACCTTAGCAAGGCCTAGTAGGCAATGCCTCTTACGACGACTACCACTGCAAAGTGAGCAATTGTGCTCTTTGCTCAGTTTGGACCTCACCTCGACATCCTGCTTAACCTAGAGAGGGGGCGATTGTGAGCTCCCGGAAAGAACGCTGAGCAGAGTGTTCACCTCAACGCAGGTGGCTTTCCGTAACCGAATCAAAGTTGCGCAGCACACGAGACTGGTTAGGACTGCCTTCGGTAGCGTTTGGCAAGCTGTGGCAACGTAGGTTTCCAAGGAAGAGGACAGCGTGTCGCCTTGGTGTTTACATGCCAAGAAGTGTTACGAAGGGCCTGCACGGCGGCCTGTTTCTCAGCAGGCCGGGAGGAGACGTGTGGTCTCGAGTGCAGTTGCATGGCAAACAGTGCGGAGGCCAGAGTTCTGTGAGAGCCGACAGCTCTCCATTTAAGCCCGAAGACGGTGGAGAACTCACGGAAACCGCGGCAGGCAAGACCTGTCCGGCGGCCATTTCGCCACTACACTGAGGCCAAGCGTCGCCTTGCGGTTTCCCAGGAAGAACGTGGGCTGCAGGATTAGCTCTCCTCCAGAGTTGCAAGAGCCCTGCTTCTCAGGCTAAAATACTCCTTCCTACCCGGGCGTAGGGGCAGAGGACAGATGCTGGGCAATAGCAGGGTCTTGCAAGCAGCCCCTGAGAAACCGGGATCCAAGCTTCCAAAGGGAAACGCCTGCTTCTGTATGCAGGGTCACCTAGCCCTGTTAGCAGCAAACCTAAGTCCCTGCAGTATTGGCGCTGCAAAGGTTGACCATCGCCAAACAATGGGAACTTCGCTGAATAAATTGTCCTTTCAAGGCCTCTAAGTGTGGCTGGTTCCTTAACACAGGGAAGGCCTCAGCCAGGCGTAGTTGGCAATTCCTCTTACGACGACTACCAGTGTAACGTGAGGAATTGTGCTCTTTGCTCAGGTTGGTCCTCACTACGACTTCCTGCTTAACCTAGAGAGGCGGCAAGTGTGAGCTCCCGGAAAGAACGCTGAGCAGACTGTTCACCTCAATGCAGGTGGCTTTTCCTCACTGAATGCAAGTGGCCCAGCACATGAGACGGGCTCGGACTGCCTTCGTGAGCGTTGGCAAGCTGGGGCAACGTAGGTTTCCAAGGAAGAGGACAGCGTGTCGCCTTGGAGTCTACATGCCAAGAAGTGTTACAAAGGGCCTGCACGGCGGCCTGTTTCTCAGCAGGCCGGGAGGAGACGTGTGGTCTTGCGTTCAGCTGCATGGCAAACAGTGCGGAGGCCAGAGTTCTGTGAGAGCCGACAGCTCTCCTCGCTCTCCATTTAAGCCCGAAGACGGTGGAGAACTCACGGAAACCGCGGCAGGCAAGACCTGTCCGGCGGCCATTTCGCCACTACACTGAGGCCAAGGGTCACCTTGCGGTTTCCCAGGACGAACGTGGGCTGCAGGATTAGCTCTCCTCCAGAATTGCAAGAGCCCTGCTTCTCAGGCTAAAATACTCGCTTCCTACCCAGGCGTAGGGGCAGAGGACAGATGCTGGGCAATAGCAGGGTCTTGCAAGCAGCCCCTGAGAAACCGGGATCCAAGCTTCCAAAGGGAAAAGCCTGTTTCTGTATGCAGGGTCACCTAGCCTAGTTAGCAGCAAACCTAAGTCCCTGCTGTATTGGCCCTGCGAAGGGACACCGTCGCAAGACACTGGGAACTTCGCTGAATAAAGTTTCCTTTACAGGCGTCTAAGTGTGGCGACTTCCCTAACAGAACGAAGACCTTAGCAAGGCCTAGTAGGCAATGCCTCTTACGACGACTACCACTGCAAAGTGAGCAATTGTGCTCTTTGCTCAGTTTGGACCTCACCTCGACATCCTGCTTAAGCTAGAGAGGGGTCGATTGTGAGCTCCCGGAAAGAACGCTGAGCAGAGTGTTCACCTCAACGCAGGTGGCTTTTCGTAACCGAATCAAAGTTGCGCAGCACACGAGACTGGTTAGGACTGCCTTCGGTAGCGTTTGGCAAGCTGTGGCAACGTAGGTTTCCAAGGAAGAGGACAGCGTGTCGCCTTGGACTCTGCACGCCAGGAAATGTTAACAAGGGCCTACACGGATGCCTGTTTCTCAGCAGGCCGGGAGGAGACGTGTGGTCTCGAGTGCAGTTGCATGGCAAACAGTGCGGAGGCCAGAGTTCTGTGAGAGCCGACAGCTCTCCATTTAAGCCCGAAGACGGTGGAGAACTCACGGAAACCGCGGCAGGCAAGACCTGTCCGGCGGCCATTTAGCCTCTACACTGAGGCCAAGGGTCGCCTTGCGGTTTCCCAGGACGAACGTGGGCTGCAGGACTAGCTCTCCTCCAGAGTTGCAAGAGCCCTGCTTCTCAGGCTAAAATACTCCTTCCTACCCGGGCGTAGGGGCAGAGGACAGATGCTGGGCAATAGCAGGGTCTTGCAAGCAGCCCCTGAGAAACCGGGATCCAAGCTTCCAAAGGGAAACGCCTGCTTCTGTATGCAGGGTCACCTAGCCCTGTTAGCAGCAAACCTAAGTCCCTGCAGTATTGGCGCTGCAAAGGTTGACCATCGCCAAACAATGGGAACTTCGCTGAATAAATTGTCCTTTCAAGGCCTCTAAGTGTGGCTGGTTCCTTAACACAGGGAAGGCCTCAGCCAGGCGTAGTTGGCAATTCCTCTTACGACGACTACCAGTGTAACGTGAGGAATTGTGCTCTTTGCTCAGGTTGGTCCTCACTACGACTTCCTGCTTAACCTAGAGAGGCGGCAAGTGTGAGCTCCCGGAAAGAACGCTGAGCAGACTGTTCACCTCAATGCAGGTGGCTTTTCCTCACTGAATGCAAGTGGCCCAGCACATGAGACGGGCTCGGACTGCCTTCGTGAGCGTTGGCAAGCTGGGGCAACGTAGGTTTCCAAGGAAGAGGACAGCGTGTCGCCTTGGTGTTTACATGCCAAGAAGTGTTACGAAGGGCCTGCACGGCGGCCTGTTTCTCAGCAGGCCGGGAGGAGACGTGTGGTCTCGAGTGCAGTTGCATGGCAAACAGTGCGGAGGCCAGAGTTCTGTGAGAGCCGACAGCTCTCCTCGCTCTCCATTTAAGCCCGAAGACGGTGGAGAACTCACGGAAACCGCGGCAGGCAAGACCTGTCCGGCGGCCATTTCGCCACTACACTGAGGCCAAGCCTCGCCTTGCGGTTTCCCAGGACGAACGTGGGCTGCAGGATTAGCTCTCCTCCAGAGTTGCAAGAGCCCTGCTTCTCAGGCTAAAATACTCGCCTCCTACCCAGGCGTAGGGGCAGAGGTTAGATGCTGGGCAATAGCAGGGTCTTGCAAGCAGCCCCTGAGAAAGCGGGATCCAAGCTTCCAAAGGGAAAAGCCTGCTTCTGTATGCAGGGTCACCTAGCCTAGTTAGCAGCAAACCTAAGTCCCTGCTGTATTGGCCCTGCGAAGGGACACCGTCGCAAGACACTGGGAACTTCGCTGAATAAAGTTTCCTTTACAGGCGTCTAAGTGTGGCGACTTCCCTAACAGAACGAAGACCTTAGCAAGGCCTAGTAGGCAATGCCTCTTACGACGACTACCACTGCAAAGTGAGCAATTGTGCTCTTTGCTCAGTTTGGACCTCACCTCGACATCCTGCTTAACCTAGAGAGGGGTCGATTGTGAGCTCCCGGAAAGAACGCTGAGCAGAGTGTTCACCTCAACGCAGGTGGCTTTCCGTAACCGAATCAAAGTTGCGCAGCACACGAGACTGGTTAGGACTGCCTTCGGTAGCGTTTGGCAAGCTGTAGCAACGTGGGTTTCCAAGGAAGAGGACATTGTGTCGCCTTGGACTCTGCACGCCAGGAAATGTTAACAAGGGCCTACACGGATGCCTGTTTCTCAGCAGGCCGGGAGGAGACGTGTGGTCTCGAGTGCAGTTGCATGGCAAACAGTGCGGAGGCCAGAGTTCTGTGAGAGCCGACAGCTCTCCTCGCTCTCCATTTAAGCCCGAAGACGGTGGAGAACTCACGGAAACCGCGGCAGGCAAGACCTGTCCGGCGGCCATTTCGCCACTACACTGAGGCCAAGGGTCACCTTGCGGTTTCCCAGGACGAACGTGGGCTGCAGGATTAGCTCTCCTCCAGAATTGCAAGAGCCCTGCTTCTCAGGCTAAAATACTCGCTTCCTACACAGGCGTAGGGGCAGAGGACAGATGCTGGGCAATAGCAGGGTCTTGCAAGCAGCCCCTGAGAAACCGGGATCCAAGCTTCCAAAGGGAAAAGCCTGTTTCTGTATGCAGGGTCACCTAGCCTAGTTAGCAGCAAACCTAAGTCCCTGCTGTATTGGCCCTGCGAAGGGACACCTTCGCAAGACACTGGGAACTTCGCTGAATAAAGTTTCCTTTACAGGCGTCTAAGTGTGGCGACTTCCCTAACAGAACGAAGACCTTAGCAAGGCCTAGTAGGCAATGCCTCTTACGACGACTACCACTGCAAAGTGAGCAATTGTGCTCTTTGCTCAGTTTGGACCTCACCTCGACATCCTGCTTAACCTAGAGAGGGGTCGATTGTGAGCTCCCGGAAAGAACGCTGAGCAGAGTGTTCACCTCAACGCAGGTGGCTTTCCGTAACCGAATCAAAGTTGCGCAGCACACGAGACTGGTTAGGACTGCCTTCGGTAGCGTTTGGCAAGCTGTGGCAACGTAGGTTTCCAAGGAAGAGGACAGCGTGTCGCCTTGGTGTTTACATGCCAAGAAGTGTTACGAAGGGCCTGCACGGTGGCCTGTTTCTCAGCAGGCCGGGAGGAGACGTGTGGTCTCGAGTGCAGTTGCATGGCAAACAGTGCGGAGGCCAGAGTTCTGTGAGAGCCGACAGCTCTCCATTTAAGCCCGAAGACGGTGGAGAACTCACGGAAACCGCGGCAGGCAAGACCTGTCCGGCGGCCATTTCGCCACTACACTGAGGCCAAGCGTCGCCTTGCGGTTTCCCAGGAAGAACGTGGGCTGCAGGATTAGCTCTCCTCCAGAGTTGCAAGAGCCCTGCTTCTCAGGCTAAAATACTCCTTCCTACCCGGGCGTAGGGGCAGAGGACAGATGCTGGGCAATAGCAGGGTCTTGCAAGCAGCCCCTGAGAAACCGGGATCCAAGCTTCCAAAGGGAAACGCCTGCTTCTGTATGCAGGGTCACCTAGCCCTGTTAGCAGCAAACCTAAGTCCCTGCAGTATTGGCGCTGCAAAGGTTGACCATCGCCAAACAATGGGAACTTCGCTGAATAAATTGTCCTTTCAAGGCCTCTAAGTGTGGCTGGTTCCTTAACACAGGGAAGGCCTCAGCCAGGCGTATTTGGCAATTCCTCTTACGACGACTACCAGTGTAACGTGAGGAATTGTGCTCTTTGCTCAGGTTGGTCCTCACTACGACTTCCTTCTTAACCTAGAGAGGCGGCAAGTGTGAGCTCCCGGAAAGAACGCTGAGCAGACTGTTCACCTCAATGCAGGTGGCTTTTCCTCACTGAATGCAAGTGGCCCAGCACATGAGACGGGCTCGGACTGCCTTCGTGAGCGTTGGCAAGCTGGGGCAACGTAGGTTTCCAAGGAAGAGGATAGCGTGTCGCCTTTGTGTTTACATGCCAAGAAGTGTTACGAAGGGCCTGCACGGCGGCCTGTTTCTCAGCAGGCCGGGAGGAGACGTGTGGTCTTGCGTTCAGCTGCATGGCAAACAGTGCGGAGGCCAGAGTTCTGTGAGAGCCGACAGCTCTCCTCGCTCTCCATTTAAGCCCGAAGACGGTGGAGAACTCACGGAAACCGCGGCAGGCAAGACCTGTCCGGCGGCCATTTCGCCACTACACTGAGGCCAAGCGTCGCCTTGCGGTTTCCCAGGACGAACGTGGGCTGCAGGATTAGCTCTCCTCCAGAGTTGCAAGAGCCCTGCTTCCCAGGCTAAAATACTCGCTTCCTACCCAGGCGTAGGGGCAGAGGATAGATGCTGGGCAACAGCAGGGTCTTGCAAGCAGCCCCTGAGAAACCGGGATCCCAGCTTCCAAAGGGAAAAGCCTGCTTCTGTATGCAGGGTCACCTAGCCTAGTTAGCAGCAAACCTAAGTCCCTGCTGTATTGGTCCTGCGAAGGGACACCGTCACAAGACACTGGGAACTTCGCTGAATAAAGTTTCCTTTACAGGCGTCTAAGTGTGGCGACTTCCCTAACAGAACGAAGACCTTAGCAAGGCCTAGTAGGCAATGCCTCTTACGACGACTACCACTGCAAAGTGAGCAATTGTGCTCTTTGCTCAGTTTGGACCTCACCTCGACATCCTGCTTAACCTAGAGAGGGGGCGATTGTGAGCTCCCGGAAAGAACGCTGAGCAGAGTGTTCACCTCAACGCAGGTGGCTTTCCGTAACCGAATCAAAGTTGCGCAGCACACGAGACTGGTTAGGACTGCCTTCGGTAGCGTTTGGCAAGCTGTGGCAACGTAGGTTTCCTAGGAAGAGGACAGCGTGTCGCCTTGGACTCTGCACGCCAGGAAATGTTAACAAGGGCCTACACGGATGCCTGTTTCTCAGCAGGCCGGGAGGAGACGTGTGGTCTCGAGTGCAGTTGCATGGCAAACAGTGCGGAGGCCAGAGTTCTGTGAGAGCCGACAGCTCTCCATTTAAGCCCGAAGACGGTGGAGAACTCACGGAAACCGCGGCAGGCAAGACCTGTCCGGCGGCCATTTCGCCACTACACTGAGGCCAAGCGTCGCCTTGCGGTTTCCCAGGACGAACGTGGGCTGCAGGATTAGCTCTCCTCCAGAGTTGCAAGAGCCCTGCTTCTCAGGCTAAAATACTCCTTCCTACCCGGGCGTAGGGGCAGAGGACAGATGCTGGGCAATAGCAGGGTCTTGCAAGCAGCCCCTGAGAAACCGGGATCCAAGCTTCCAAAGGGAAACGCCTGCTTCTGTATGCAGGGTCACCTAGCCCTGTTAGCAGCAAACCTAAGTCCCTGCAGTATTGGCGCTGCAAAGGTTGACCATCGCCAAACAATGGGAACTTCGTTGAATAAATTGTCCTTTCAAGGCCTCTAAGTGTGGCTGGTTCCTTAACACAGGGAAGGCCTCAGCCAGGCGTAGTTGGCAATTCCTCTTACGACGACTACCAGTGTAACGTGAGGAATTGTGCTCTTTGCTCAGGTTGGTCCTCACTACGACTTCCTGCTTAACCTAGAGAGGCGGCAAGTGTGAGCTCCCGGAAAGAACGCTGAGCAGACTGTTCACCTCAATGCAGGTGGCTTTTCCTCACTGAATGCAAGTGGCCCAGCACATGAGACGGGCTCGGACTGCCTTCGTGAGCGTTGGCAAGCTGGGGCAACGTAGGTTTCCAAGGAAGAGGACAGCGTGTCGCCTTGGTGTTTACATGACAAGAAGTGTTACGAAGGGCCTGCACGGCGGCCTGTTTCTCAGCAGGCCGGGAGGAGACGTGTGGTCTCGAGTGCAGTTGCATGGCAAACAGTGCGGAGGCCAGAGTTCTGTGAGAGCCGACAGCTCTCCTCGCTCTCCATTTAAGCCCGAAGACGGTGGAGAACTCACGGAAACCGCGGCAGGCAAGACCTGTCCGGCGGCCATTTCGCCACTACACTGAGGCCAAGCCTCGCCTTGCGGTTTCCCAGGACGAACGTGGGCTGCAGGATTAGCTCTCCTCCAGAGTTGCAAGAGCCCTGCTTCTCAGGCTAAAATACTCGCTTCCTACCCAGGCGTAGGGGCAGAGGATAGATGCTGGGCAATAGCAGGGTCTTGCAAGCAGCCCCTGAGAAACCGGGATCCAAGCTTCCAAAGGGAAAAGGCTGCTTCTGTATGCAGGGTCACCTAGCCTAGTTAGCAGCAAACCTAAGTCCCTGCTGTATTGGCCCTGCGAAGGGACACCGTCGCAAGACACTGGGAACTTCGCTGAATAAAGTTTCCTTTACAGGCGTCTAAGTGTGGCGACTTCCCTAACAGAACGAAGACCTTAGCAAGGCCTAGTAGGCAATGCCTCTTACGACGACTACCACTGCAAAGTGAGCAATTGTGCTCTTTGCTCAGTTTGGACCTCACCTCGACATCCTGCTTAACCTAGAGAGGGGGCGATTGTGAGCTCCCGGAAAGAACGCTGAGCAGAGTGTTCACCTCAACGCAGGTGGCTTTCCGTAACCGAATCAAAGTTGCGCAGCACACGAGACTGGTTAGGACTGCCTTCGGTAGCGTTTGGCAAGCTGTAGCAACGTGGGTTTCCAAGGAAGAGGACAGCGTGTCGCCTTGGACTCTGCACGCCAGGAAATGTTAACAAGGGCCTACACGGATGCCTGTTTCTCAGCAGGCCGGGAGGAGACGTGTGGTCTCGAGTGCAGTTGCATGGCAAACAGTGCGGAGGCCAGAGTTCTGTGAGAGCCGACAGCTCTCCTCGCTCTCCATTTAAGCCCGAAGACGGTGGAGAACTCACGGAAACCGCGGCAGGCAAGACCTGTCCGGCGGCCATTTCGCCACTACACTGAGGCCAAGGGTCACCTTGCGGTTTCCCAGGACGAACGTGGGCTGCAGGATTAGCTCTCCTCCAGAATTGCAAGAGCCCTGCTTCTCAGGCTAAAATACTCGCTTCCTACACAGGCGTAGGGGCAGAGGACAGATGCTGGGCAATAGCAGGGTCTTGCAAGCAGCCCCTGAGAAACCGGGATCCAAGCTTCCAAAGGGAAAAGCCTGTTTCTGTATGCAGGGTCACCTAGCCTAATTAGCAGCAAACCTAAGTCCCTGCTGTATTGGCCCTGCGAAGGGACACCGTCGCAAGACACTGGGAACTTCGCTGAATAAAGTTTCCTTTACAGGCGTCTAAGTGTGGCGACTTCCCTAACAGAACGAAGACCTTAGCAAGGCCTAGTAGGCAATGCCTCTTACGACGACTACCACTGCAAAGTGAGCAATTGTGCTCTTTGCTCAGTTAGGACCTCACCTCGACATCCTGCTTAACCTAGAGAGGGGGCGATTGTGAGCTCCCGGAAAGAACGCTGAGCAGAGTGTTCACCTCAACGCAGGTGGCTTTCCGTAACCGAATCAAAGTTGCGCAGCACACGAGACTGGTTAGGACTGCCTTCGGTAGCGTTTGGCAAGCTGTAGCAACGTGGGTTTCCAAGGAAGAGGACAGCGTGTCGCCTTGGACTCTGCACGCCAGGAAATGTTAACAAGGGCCTACACGGATGCCTGTTTCTCAGCAGGCCGGGAGGAGACGTGTGGTCTCGAGTGCAGTTGCATGGCAAACAGTGCGGAGGCCAGAGTTCTGTGAGAGCCGACAGCTCTCCTCGCTCTCCATTTAAGCCCGAAGACGGTGGAGAACTCACGGAAACCGCGGCAGGCAAGACCTGTCCGGCGGCCATTTCGCCACTACACTGAGGCCAAGGGTCACCTTGCGGTTTCCCAGGACGAACGTGGGCTGCAGGATTAGCTCTCCTCCAGAATTGCAAGAGCCCTGCTTCTCAGGCTAAAATACTCGCTTCCTACCCAGGCGTAGGGGCAGAGGACAGATGCTGGGCAATAGCAGGGTCTTGCAAGCAGCCCCTGAGAAACCGGGATCCAAGCTTCCAAAGGGAAAAGCCTGTTTCTGTATGCAGGGTCACCTAGCCTAATTAGCAGCAAACCTAAGTCCCTGCTGTATTGGCCCTGCGAAGGGACACCGTCGCAAGACACTGGGAACTTCGCTGAATAAAGTTTCCTTTACAGGCGTCTAAGTGTGGCGACTTCCCTAACAGAACGAAGACCTTAGCAAGGCCTAGTAGGCAATGCCTCTTACGACGACTACCACTGCAAAGTGAGCAATTGTGCTCTTTGCTCAGTTAGGACCTCACCTCGACATCCTGCTTAACCTAGAGAGGGGGCGATTGTGAGCTCCCGGAAAGAACGCTGAGCAGAGTGTTCACCTCAACGCAGGTGGCTTTCCGTAACCGAATCAAAGTTGCGCAGCACACGAGACTGGTTAGGACTGCCTTCGGTAGCGTTTGGCAAGCTGTAGCAACGTGGGTTTCCAAGGAAGAGGACGGCGTGTCGCCTTGGACTCTGCACGCCAGGAAATGTTAACAAGGGCCAACACGGATGCCTGTTTCTCAGCAGGCCGGGAGGAGACGTGTGGTCTCGAGTGCAGTTGCATGGCAAACAGTGCGGAGGCCAGAGTTCTGTGAGAGCCGACAGCTCTCCTCGCTCTCCATTTAAGCCCGAAGACGGTGGAGAACTCACGGAAACCGCGGCAGGCAAGACCTGTCCGGCGGCCATTTCGCCACTACACTGAGGCCAAGGGTCACCTTGCGGTTTCCCAGGACGAACGTGGGCTGCAGGATTAGCTCTCCTCCAGAATTGCAAGAGCCCTGCTTCTCAGGCTAAAATACTCGCTTCCTACCCAGGCGTAGGGGCAGAGGACAGATGCTGGGCAATAGCAGGGTCTTGCAAGCAGCCCCTGAGAAACCGGGATCCAAGCTTCCAAAGGGAAAAGCCTGTTTCTGTATGCAGGGTCACCTAGCCTAGTTAGCAGCAAACCTAAGTCCCTGCTGTATTGGCCCTGCGAAGGGACACCGTCGCAAGACACTGGGAACTTCGCTGAATAAAGTTTCCTTTACAGGCGTCTAAGTGTGGCGACTTCCCTAACAGAACGAAGACTTTAGCAAGGCCTAGTAGGCAATGCCTCTTACGACGACTACCACTGCAAAGTGAGCAATTGTGCTCTTTGCTCAGTTTGGACCTCACCTCGACATCCTGCTTAACCTAGAGAGGGGTCGATTGTGAGCTCCCGGAAAGAACGCTGAGCAGAGTGTTCACCTCAACGCAGGTGGCTTTCCGTAACCGAATCAAAGTTGCGCAGCACACGAGACTGGTTAGGACTGCCTTCGGTAGCGTTTGGCAAGCTGTGGCAACGTAGGTTTCCAAGGAAGAGGACAGCGTGTCGCCTTGGTGTTTACATGCCAAGAAGTGTTACGAAGGGCCTGCACGGCGGCCTGTTTCTCAGCAGGCCGGGAGGAGACGTGTGGTCTCGAGTGCAGTTGCATGGCAAACAGTGCGGAGGCCAGAGTTCTGTGAGAGCCGACAGCTCTCCATTTAAGCCCGAAGACGGTGGAGAACTCACAGAAACCGCGGCAGGCAAGACCTGTCCGGCGGCCATTTCGCCACTACACTGAGGCCAAGCGTCGCCTTGCGGTTTCCCAGGAAGAACGTGGGCTGCAGGATTAGCTCTCCTCCAGAGTTGCAAGAGCCCTGCTTCTCAGGCTAAAATACTCCTTCCTACCCGGGCGTAGGGGCAGAGGACAGATGCTGGGCAATAGCAGGGTCTTGCAAGCAGCCCCTGAGAAACCGGGATCCAAGCTTCCAAAGGGAAACGCCTGCTTCTGTATGCAGGGTCACCTAGCCCTGTTAGCAGCAAACCTAAGTCCCTGCAGTATTGGCGCTGCAATGGTTGACCATCGCCAAACAATGGGAACTTCGCTGAATAAATTGTCCTTTCAAGGCCTCTAAGTGTGGCTGGTTCCTTAACACAGGGAAGGCCTCAGCCAGGCGTAGTTGGCAATTCCTCTTACGACGACTACCAGTGTAACGTGAGGAATTGTGCTCTTTGCTCAGGTTGGTCCTCACTACGACTTCCTTCTTAACCTAGAGAGGCGGCAAGTGTGAGCTCCCGGAAAGAACGCTGAGCAGACTGTTCACCTCAATGCAGGTGGCTTTTCCTCACTGAATGCAAGTGGCCCAGCACATGAGACGGGCTCGGACTGCCTTCGTGAGCGTTGGCAAGCTGGGGCAACGTAGGTTTCCAAGGAAGAGGATAGCGTGTCGCCTTTGTGTTTACATGCCAAGAAGTGTTACGAAGGGCCTGCACGGCGGCCTGTTTCTCAGCAGGCCGGGAGGAGACGTGTGGTCTTGCGTTCAGCTGCATGGCAAACAGTGCGGAGGCCAGAGTTCTGTGAGAGCCGACAGCTCTCCTCGCTCTCCATTTAAGCCCGAAGACGGTGGAGAACTCACGGAAACCGCGGCAGGCAAGACCTGTCCGGCGGCCATTTCGCCACTACACTGAGGCCAAGGGTCGCCTTGCGGTTTCCCAGGACGAACGTGGGCTGCAGGATTAGCTCTCCTCCAGAGTTGCAAGAGCCCTGCTTCCCAGGCTAAAATACTCGCTTCCTACCCAGGCGTAGGGGCAGAGGATAGATGCTGGGCAATAGCAGGGTCTTGCAAGCAGCCCCTGAGAAAGCGGGATCCAAGCTTCCAAAGGGAAAAGCCTGTTTCTGTATGCAGGGTCACCTAGCCTAGTTAGCAGCAAACCTAAGTCCCTGCTGTATTGGCCCTGCGAAGGGACACCGTCGCAAGACACTGGGAACTTCGCTGAATAAAGTTTCCTTTACAGGCGTCTAAGTGTGGCGACTTCCCTAACAGAACGAAGACCTTAGCAAGGCCTAGTAGGCAATGCCTCTTACGACGACTACCACTGCAAAGTGAGCAATTGTGCTCTTTGCTCAGTTTGGACCTCACCTCGACATCCTGCTTAAGCTAGAGAGGGGTCGATTGTGAGCTCCCGGAAAGAACGCTGAGCAGAGTGTTCACCTCAACGCAGGTGGCTTTCCGTAACCGAATCAAAGTTGCGCAGCACACGAGACTGGTTAGGACTGCCTTCGGTACCGTTTGGCAAGCTGTAGCAACGTGGGTTTCCAAGGAAGAGGACATTGTGTCGCCTTGGACTCTGCACGCCAGGAAATGTTAACAAGGGCCTACACGGATGCCTGTTTCTCAGCAGGCCGGGAGGAGACGTGTGGTCTCGAGTGCAGTTGCATGGCAAACAGTGCGGTGGCGAGAGTTCTGTGAGAGCCGACAGCTCTCCTCGCTCTCCATTTAAGCCCGAAGACGGTGGAGAACTCACGGAAACCGCGGCAGGCAAGACCTGTCCGGCGGCCATTTCGCCACTACACTGAGGCCAAGGGTCACCTTGCGGTTTCCCAGGACGAACGTGGGCTGCAGGATTAGCTCTCCTCCAGAATTGCAAGAGCCCTGCTTCTCAGGCTAAAATACTCGCTTCCTACCCAGGCGTAGGGGCAGAGGACAGATGCTGGGCAATAGCAGGGTCTTGCAAGCAGCCCCTGAGAAACCGGGATCCAAGCTTCCAAAGGGAAAAGCCTGTTTCTGTATGCAGGGTCACCTAGCCTAGTTAGCAGCAAACCTAAGTCCCTGCTGTATTGGCCCTGCGAAGGGACACCGTCGCAAGACACTGGGAACTTCGCTGAATAAAGTTTCCTTTACAGGCGTCTAAGTGTGGCGACTTCCCTAACAGAACGAAGACCTTAGCAAGGCCTAGTAGGCAATGCCTCTTACGACGACTACCACTGCAAAGTGAGCAATTGTGCTCTTTGCTCAGTTTGGACCTCACCTCGACATCCTGCTTAACCTAGAGAGGGGGCGATTGTGAGCTCCCGGAAAGAACGCTGAGCAGAGTGTTCACCTCAACGCAGGTGGCTTTTCGTAACCGAATCAAAGTTGCGCAGCACACGAGACTGGTTAGGACTGCCTTCGGTAGCGTTTGGCAAGCTGTGGCAACGTAGGTTTCCAAGGAAGAGGACAGCGTGTCGCCTTGGACTCTGCACGCCAGGAAATGTTAACAAGGGCCTACACGGATGCCTGTTTCTCAGCAGGCCGGGAGGAGACGTGTGGTCTCGAGTGCAGTTGCATGGCAAACAGTGCGGAGGCCAGAGTTCTGTGAGAGCCGACAGCTCTCCATTTAAGCCCGAAGACGGTGGAGAACTCACGGAAACCGCGGCAGGCAAGACCTGTCCGGCGGCCATTTAGCCTCTACACTGAGGCCAAGGGTCGCCTTGCGGTTTCCCAGGACGAACGTGGGCTGCAGGATTAGCTCTCCTCCAGAGTTGCAAGAGCCCTGCTTCTCAGGCTAAAATACTCCTTCCTACCCGGGCGTAGGGGCAGAGGACAGATGCTGGGCAATAGCAGGGTCTTGCAAGCAGCCCCTGAGAAACCGGGATCCAAGCTTCCAAAGGGAAACGCCTGCTTCTGTATGCAGGGTCACCTAGCCCTGTTAGCAGCAAACCTAAGTCCCTGCAGTATTGGCGCTGCAAAGGTTGACCATCGCCAAACAATGGGAACTTCGCTGAATAAATTGTCCTTTCAAGGCCTCTAAGTGTGGCTGGTTCCTTAACACAGGGAAGGCCTCAGCCAGGCGTAGTTGGCAATTCCTCTTACGACGACTACCAGTGTAACGTGAGGAATTGTGCTCTTTGCTCAGGTTGGTCCTCACTACGACTTCCTGCTTAACCTAGAGAGGCGGCAAGTGTGAGCTCCCGGAAAGAACGCTGAGCAGACTGTTCACCTCAATGCAGGTGGCTTTTCCTCACTGAATGCAAGTGGCCCAGCACATGAGACGGGCTCGGACTGCCTTCGTGAGCGTTGGCAAGCTGGGGCAACGTAGGTTTCCAAGGAAGAGGACACCGTGTCGCCTTGGTGTTTACATGACAAGAAGTGTTACGAAGGGCCTGCACGGCGGCCTGTTTCTCAGCAGGCCGGGAGGAGACGTGTGGTCTCGAGTGCAGTTGCATGGCAAACAGTGCGGAGGCCAGAGTTCTGTGAGAGCCGACAGCTCTCCTCGCTCTCCATTTAAGCCCGAAGACGGTGGAGAACTCACGGAAACCGCGGCAGGCAAGACCTGTCCGGCGGCCATTTCGCCACTACACTGAGGCCAAGCCTCGCCTTGCGGTTTCCCAGGACGAACGTGGGCTGCAGGATTAGCTCTCCTCCAGAGTTGCAAGAGCCCTGCTTCTCAGGCTAAAATACTCGCTTCCTACCCAGGCGTAGGGGCAGAGGATAGATGCTGGGCAATAGCAGGGTCTTGCAAGCAGCCCCTGAGAAACCGGGATCCAAGCTTCCAAAGGGAAAAGCCTGCTTCTGTATGCAGGGTCACCTAGCCTAGTTAGCAGCAAACCTAAGTCCCTGCTGTATTGGCCCTGCGAAGGGACACCGTCGCAAGACACTGGGAACTTCGCTGAATAAAGTTTCCTTTACAGGCGTCTAAGTGTGGCGACTTCCCTAACAGAACGAAGACCTTAGCAAGGCCTAGTAGGCAATGCCTCTTACGACGACTACCACTGCAAAGTGAGCAATTGTGCTCTTTGCTCAGTTTGGACCTTACCTCAACATCCTGCTTAACCTAGAGAGGGGGCGATTGTGAGCTCCCGGAAAGAACGCTGAGCAGAGTGTTCACCTCAACGCAGGTGGCTTTCCGTAACCGAATCAAAGTTGCGCAGCACACGAGACTGGTTAGGACTGCCTTCGTTAGCGTTTGGCAAGCTGTAGCAACGTGGGTTTCCAAGGAAGAGGACAGCGTGTCGCCTTGGACTCTGCACGCCAGGAAATGTTAACAAGGGCCTACACGGATGCCTGTTTCTCAGCAGGCCGGGAGGAGACGTGTGGTCTTGAGTGCAGTTGCATGGCAAACAGTGCGGAGGCCAGAGTTCTGTGAGAGCCGACAGCTCTCCTCGCTCTCCATTTAAGCCCGAAGACGGTGGAGAACTCACGGAAACCGCGGCAGGCAAGACCTGTCCGGCGGCCATTTCGCCACTACACTGAGGCCAAGGGTCACCTTGCGGTTTCCCAGGACGAACGTGGGCTGCAGGATTAGCTCTCCTCCAGAATTGCAAGAGCCCTGCTTCTCAGGCTAAAATACTCGCTTCCTACCCAGGCGTAGGGGCAGAGGACAGATGCTGGGCAATAGCAGGGTCTTGCAAGCAGCCCCTGAGAAACCGGGATCCAAGCTTCCAAAGGGAAAAGCCTGTTTCTGTATGCAGGGTCACCTAGCCTAGTTAGCAGCAAACCTAAGTCCCTGCTGTATTGGCCCTGCGAAGGGACACCGTCGCAAGACACTGGGAACTTCGCTGAATAAAGTTTCCTTTACAGGCGTCTAAGTGTGGCGACTTCCCTAACAGAACGAAGACCTTAGCAAGGCCTAGTAGGCAATGCCTCTTACGACGACTACCACTGCAAAGTGAGCAATTGTGCTCTTTGCTCAGTTTGGACCTCACCTCGACATCCTGCTTAACCTAGAGAGGGGTCGATTGTGAGCTCCCGGAAAGAACGCTGAGCAGAGTGTTCACCTCAACGCAGGTGGCTTTCCGTAACCGAATCAAAGTTGCGCAGCACACGAGACTGGTTAGGACTGCCTTCGGTAGCGTTTGGCAAGCTGTGGCAACGTAGGTTTCCAAGGAAGAGGACAGCGTGTCGCCTTGGTGTTTACATGCGAAGAAGTGTTACGAAGGGCCTGCACGGCGGCCTGTTTCTCAGCAGGCCGGGAGGAGACGTGTGGTCTCGAGTGCAGTTGCATGGCAAACAGTGCGGAGGCCAGAGTTCTGTGAGAGCCGACAGCTCTCCATTTAAGCCCGAAGACGGTGGAGAACTCACGGAAACCGCGGCAGGCAAGACCTGTCCGGCGGCCATTTCGCCACTACACTGAGGCCAAGCGTCGCCTTGCGGTTTCCCAGGAAGAACGTGGGCTGCAGGATTAGCTCTCCTCCAGAGTTGCAAGAGCCCTGCTTCTCAGGCTAAAATACTCCTTCCTACCCGGGCGTAGGGGCAGAGGACAGATGCTGGGCAATAGCAGGGTCTTGCAAGCAGCCCCTGAGAAACCGGGATCCAAGCTTCCAAAGGGAAACGCCTGCTTCTGTATGCAGGGTCACCTAGCCCTGTTAGCAGCAAACCTAAGTCCCTGCAGTATTGGCGCTGCAAAGGTTGACCATCGCCAAACAATGGGAACTTCGCTGAATAAATTGTCCTTTCAAGGCCTCTAAGTGTGGCTGGTTCCTTAACACAGGGAAGGCCTCAGCCAGGCGTAGTTGGCAATTCCTCTTACGACGACTACCAGTGTAACGTGAGGAATTGTGCTCTTTGCTCAGGTTGGTCCTCACTACGACTTCCTGCTTAACCTAGAGAGGTGGCAAGTGTGAGCTCCCGGAAAGAACGCTGAGCAGACTGTTCACCTCAATGCAGGTGGCTTTTCCTCACTGAATGCAAGTGGCCCAGCACATGAGACGGGCTCGGACTGCCTTCGTGAGCGTTGGCAAGCTGGGGCAACGTAGGTTTCCAAGGAAGAGGACAGCGTGTCGCCTTGGAGTCTACATGCCAAGAAGTGTTACAAAGGGCCTGCACGGCGGCCTGTTTCTCAGCAGGCCGGGAGGAGACGTGTGGTCTTGCGTTCAGCTGCATGGCAAACAGTGCGGAGGCCAGAGTTCTGTGAGAGCCGACAGCTCTCCTCGCTCTCCATTTAAGCCCGAAGACGGTGGAGAACTCACGGAAACCGCGGCAGGCAAGACCTGTCCGGCGGCCATTTCGCCACTACACTGAGGCCAAGGGTCACCTTGCGGTTTCCCAGGACGAACGTGGGCTGCAGGATTAGCTCTCCTCCAGAATTGCAAGAGCCCTGCTTCTCAGGCTAAAATACTCGCTTCCTACCCAGGCGTAGGGGCAGAGGACAGATGCTGGGCAATAGCAGGGTCTTGCAAGCAGCCCCTGAGAAACCGGGATCCAAGCTTCCAAAGGGAAAAGCCTGTTTCTGTATGCAGGGTCACCTAGCCTAGTTAGCAGCAAACCTAAGTCCCTGCTGTATTGGCCCTGCGAAGGGACACCGTCGCAAGACACTGGGAACTTCGCTGAATAAAGTTTCCTTTACAGGCGTCTAAGTGTGGCGACTTCCCTAACAGAACGAAGACCTTAGCAAGGCCTAGTAGGCAATGCCTCTTACGACGACTACCACTGCAAAGTGAGCAATTGTGCTCTTTGCTCAGTTTGGACCTCACCTCGACATCCTGCTTAACCTAGAGAGGGGGCGATTGTGAGCTCCCGGAAAGAACGCTGAGCAGAGTGTTCACCTCAACGCAGGTGGCTTTTCGTAACCGAATCAAAGTTGCGCAGCACACGAGACTGGTTAGGACTGCCTTCGGTAGCGTTTGGCAAGCTGTGGCAACGTAGGTTTCCAAGGAAGAGGACAGCGTGTCGCCTTGGACTCTGCACGCCAGGAAATGTTAACAAGGGCCTACACGGATGCCTGTTTCTCAGCAGGCCGGGAGGAGACGTGTGGTCTCGAGTGCAGTTGCATGGCAAACAGTGCGGAGGCCAGAGTTCTGTGAGAGCCGACAGCTCTCCTCGCTCTCCATTTAAGCCCGAAGACGGTGGAGAACTCACGGAAACCGCGGCAGGCAAGACCTGTCCGGCGGCCATTTCGCCACTACACTGAGGCCAAGGGTCACCTTGCGGTTTCCCAGGACGAACGTGGGCTGCAGGATTAGCTCTCCTCCAGAATTGCAAGAGCCCTGCTTCTCAGGCTAAAATACTCGCTTCCTACCCAGGCGTAGGGGCAGAGGACAGATGCTGGGCAATAGCAGGGTCTTGCAAGCAGCCCCTGAGAAACCGGGATCCAAGCTTCCAAAGGGAAAAGCCTGTTTCTGTATGCAGGGTCACCTAGCCTAGTTAGCAGCAAACCTAAGTCCCTGCTGTATTGGCCCTGCGAAGGGACACCGTCGCAAGACACTGGGAACTTCGCTGAATAAAGTTTCCTTTACAGGCGTCTGAGTGTGGCGACTTCCCTAACAGAACGAAGACCTTAGCAAGGCCTAGTAGGCAATGCCTCTTACGACGACTACCACTGCAAAGTGAGCAATTGTGCTCTTTGCTCAGTTTGGACCTCACCTCGACATCCTGCTTAACCTAGAGAGGGGGCGATTGTGAGCTCCCGGAAAGAACGCTGAGCAGAGTGTTCACCTCAACGCAGGTGGCTTTCCGTAACCGAATCAAAGTTGCGCAGCACACGAGACTGGTTAGGACTGCCTTCGGTAGCGTTTGGCAAGCTGTAGCAACGTGGGTTTCCAAGGAAGAGGACAGCGTGTCGCCTTGGACTCTGCACGCCAGGAAATGTTAACAAGGGCCTACACGGATGCCTGTTTCTCAGCAGGCCGGGAGGAGACGTGTGGTCTCGAGTGCAGTTGCATGGCAAACAGTGCGGAGGCCAGAGTTCTGTGAGAGCCGACAGCTCTCCTCGCTCTCCATTTAAGCCCGAAGACGGTGGAGAACTCACGGAAACCGCGGCAGGCAAGACCTGTCCGGCGGCCATTTCGCCACTACACTGAGGCCAAGGGTCACCTTGCGGTTTCCCAGGACGAACGTGGGCTGCAGGATTAGCTCTCCTCCAGAATTGCAAGAGCCCTGCTTCTCAGGCTAAAATACTCGCTTCCTACCCAGGCGTAGGGGCAGAGGACAGATGCTGGGCAATAGCAGGGTCTTGCAAGCAGCCCCTGAGAAACCGGGATCCAAGCTTCCAAAGGGAAAAGCCTGTTTCTGTATGCAGGGTCACCTAGCGTAGTTAGCAGCAAACCTAAGTCCCTGCTGTATTGGCCCTGCGAAGGGACACCGTCGCAAGACACTGGGAACTTCGCTGAATAAAGTTTCCTTTACAGGCGTCTAAGTGTGGCGACTTCCCTAACAGAACGAAGACCTTAGCAAGGCCTAGTAGGCAATGCCTCTTACGACGACTACCACTGCAAAGTGAGCAATTGTGCTCTTTGCTCAGTTTGGACCTCACCTCGACATCCTGCTTAACCTAGAGAGGGGTCGATTGTGAGCTCCCGGAAAGAACGCTGAGCAGAGTGTTCACCTCAACGCAGGTGGCTTTCCGTAACCGAATCAAAGTTGCGCAGCACACGAGACTGGTTAGGACTGCCTTCGGTAGCGTTTGGCAAGCTGTGGCAACGTAGGTTTCCAAGGAAGAGGACAGCGTGTCGCCTTGGTGTTTACATGCCAAGAAGTGTTACGAAGGGCCTGCACGGCGGCCTGTTTCTCAGCAGGCCGGGAGGAGACGTGTGGTCTCGAGTGCAGTTGCATGGCAAACAGTGCGGAGGCCAGAGTTCTGTGAGAGCCGACAGCTCTCCATTTAAGCCCGAAGACGGTGGAGAACTCACGGAAACCGCGGCAGGCAAGACCTGTCCGGCGGCCATTTCGCCACTACACTGAGGCCAAGCGTCGCCTTGCGGTTTCCCAGGAAGAACGTGGGCTGCAGGATTAGCTCTCCTCCAGAGTTGCAAGAGCCCTGCTTCTCAGGCTAAAATACTCGCTTCCTACCCAGGCGTAGGGGCAGAGGATAGATGCTGGGCAATAGCAGGGTCTTGCAAGCAGCCCCTGAGAAACCGGGATCCAAGCTTCCAAAGGGAAAAGCCTGCTTCTGTATGCAGGGTCACCTAGCCTAGTTAGCAGCAAACCTAAGTCCCTGCTGTATTGGCCCTGCGAAGGGACACCGTCGCAAGACACTGGGAACTTCGCTGAATAAAGTTTCCTTTACAGGCGTCTAAGTGTGGCGACTTCCCTAACAGAACGAAGACCTTAGCAAGGCCTAGTAGGCAATGCCTCTTACGACGACTACCACTGCAAAGTGAGCAATTGTGCTCTTTGCTCAGTTTGGACCTCACCTCGACATCCTGCTTAACCTAGAGAGGGGGCGATTGTGAGCTCCCAGAAAGAACGCTGAGCAGAGTGTTCACCTCAACGCAGGTGGCTTTCCGTAACCGAATCAAAGTTGCGCAGCACACGAGACTGGTTAGGACTGCCTTCGGTAGCGTTTGGCAAGCTGTAGCAACGTGGGTTTCCAAGGAAGAGGACAGCGTGTCGCCTTGGACTCTGCACGCCAGGAAATGTTAACAAGGGCCTACACGGATGCCTGTTTCTCAGCAGGCCGGGAGGAGACGTGTGGTCTCGAGTGCAGTTGCATGGCAAACAGTGCGGAGGCCAGAGTTCTGTGAGAGCCGACAGCTCTCCTCGCTCTCCATTTAAGCCCGAAGACGGTGGAGAACTCACGGAAACCGCGGCAGGCAAGACCTGTCCGGCGGCCATTTCGCCACTACACTGAGGCCAAGGGTCACCTTGCGGTTTCCCAGGACGAACGTGGGCTGCAGGATTAGCTCTCCTCCAGAATTGCAAGAGCCCTGCTTCTCAGGCTAAAATACTCGCTTCCTACCCAGGCGTAGGGGCAGAGGACAGATGCTGGGCAATAGCAGGGTCTTGCAAGCAGCCCCTGAGAAACCGGGATCCAAGCTTCCAAAGGGAAAAGCCTGTTTCTGTATGCAGGGTCACCTAGCCTAGTTAGCAGCAAACCTAAGTCCCTGCTGTATTGGCCCTGCGAAGGGACACCGTCGCAAGACACTGGGAACTTCGCTGAATAAAGTTTCCTTTACAGGCGTCTAAGTGTGGCGACTTCCCTAACAGAACGAAGACCTTAGCAAGGCCTAGTAGGCAATGCCTCTTACGACGACTACCACTGCAAAGTGAGCAATTGTGCTCTTTGCTCAGTTTGGACCTCACCTCGACATCCTGCTTAACCTAGAGAGGGGTCGATTGTGAGCTCCCGGAAAGAACGCTGAGCAGAGTGTTCACCTCAACGCAGGTGGCTTTCCGTAACCGAATCAAAGTTGCGCAGCACACGAGACTGGTTAGGACTGCCTTCGGTAGCGTTTGGCAAGCTGTGGCAACGTAGGTTTCCAAGGAAGAGGACAGCGTGTCGCCTTGGTGTTTACATGCGAAGAAGTGTTACGAAGGGCCTGCACGGCGGCCTGTTTCTCAGCAGGCCGGGAGGAGACGTGTGGTCTCGAGTGCAGTTGCATGGCAAACAGTGCGGAGGCCAGAGTTCTGTGAGAGCCGACAGCTCTCCATTTAAGCCCGAAGACGGTGGAGAACTCACGGAAACCGCGGCAGGCAAGACCTGTCCGGCGGCCATTTCGCCACTACACTGAGGCCAAGCGTCGCCTTGCGGTTTCCCAGGAAGAACGTGGGCTGCAGGATTAGCTCTCCTCCAGAGTTGCAAGAGCCCTGCTTCTCAGGCTAAAATACTCCTTCCTACCCGGGCGTAGGGGCAGAGGACAGATGCTGGGCAATAGCAGGGTCTTGCAAGCAGCCCCTGAGAAACCGGGATCCAAGCTTCCAAAGGGAAACGCCTGCTTCTGTATGCAGGGTCACCTAGCCCTGTTAGCAGCAAACCTAAGTCCCTGCAGTATTGGCGCTGCAAAGGTTGACCATCGCCAAACAATGGGAACTTCGCTGAATAAATTGTCCTTTCAAGGCCTCTAAGTGTGGCTGGTTCCTTAACACAGGGAAGGCCTCAGCCAGGCGTAGTTGGCAATTCCTCTTACGACGACTACCAGTGTAACGTGAGGAATTGTGCTCTTTGCTCAGGTTGGTCCTCACTACGACTTCCTGCTTAACCTAGAGAGGCGGCAAGTGTGAGCTCCCGGAAAGAACGCTGAGCAGACTGTTCACCTCAATGCAGGTGGCTTTTCCTCACTGAATGCAAGTGGCCCAGCACATGAGACGGGCTCGGACTGCCTTCGTGAGCGTTGGCAAGCTGGGGCAACGTAGGTTTCCAAGGAAGAGGATAGCGTGTCGCCTTTGTGTTTACATGCCAAGAAGTGTTACGAAGGGCCTGCACGGCGGCCTGTTTCTCAGCAGGCCGGGAGGAGACGTGTGGTCTTGCGTTCAGCTGCATGGCAAACAGTGCGGAGGCCAGAGTTCTGTGAGAGCCGACAGCTCTCCTCGCTCTCCATTTAAGCCCGAAGACGGTGGAGAACTCACGGAAACCGCGGCAGGCAAGACCTGTCCGGCGGCCATTTCGCCACTACACTGAGGCCAAGCGTCGCCTTGCGGTTTCCCAGGACGAACGTGGGCTGCAGGATTAGCTCTCCTCCAGAGTTGCAAGAGCCCTGCTTCCCAGGCTAAAATACTCGCTTCCTACCCAGGCGTAGGGGCAGAGGATAGATGCTGGGCAATAGCAGGGTCTTGCAAGCAGCCCCTGAGAAACCGGGATCCAAGCTTCCAAAGGGAAAAGCCTGTTTCTGTATGCAGGGTCACCTAGCCTAGTTAGCAGCAAACCTAAGTCCCTGCTGTATTGGCCCTGCGAAGGGACACCGTCGCAAGACACTGGGAACTTCGCTGAATAAAGTTTCCTTTACAGGCGTCTAAGTGTGGCGACTTCCCTAACAGAACGAAGACCTTAGCAAGGCCTAGTAGGCAATGCCTCTTACGACGACTACCACTGCAAAGTGAGCAATTGTGCTCTTTGCTCAGTTTGGACCTCACCTCGACATCCTGCTTAACCTAGAGAGGGGGCGATTGTGAGCTCCCGGAAAGAACGCTGAGCAGAGTGTTCACCTCAACGCAGGTGGCTTTCCGTAACCGAATCAAAGTTGCGCAGCACACGAGACTGGTTAGGACTGCCTTCGGTAGCGTTTGGCAAGCTGTGGCAACGTAGGTTTCCAAGGAAGAGGACAGCGTGTCGCCTTGGACTCTGCACGCCAGGAAATGTTAACAAGGGCCTACACGGATGCCTGTTTCTCAGCAGGCCGGGAGGAGACGTGTGGTCTCGAGTGCAGTTGCATGGCAAACAGTGCGGAGGCCAGAGTTCTGTGAGAGCCGACAGCTCTCCATTTAAGCCCGAAGACGGTGGAGAACTCACGGAAACCGCGGCAGGCAAGACCTGTCCGGCGGCCATTTCGCCACTACACTGAGGCCAAGGGTCGCCTTGCGGTTTCCCAGGACGAACGTGGGCTGCAGGATTAGCTCTCCTCCAGAGTTGCAAGAGCCCTGCTTCTCAGGCTAAAATACTCCTTCCTACCCGGGCGTAGGGGCAGAGGACAGATGCTGGGCAATAGCAGGGTCTTGCAAGCAGCCCCTGAGAAACCGGGATCCAAGCTTCCAAAGGGAAACGCCTGCTTCTGTATGCAGGGTCACCTAGCCCTGTTAGCAGCAAACCTAAGTCCCTGCAGTATTGGCGCTGCAAAGGTTGACCATCGCCAAACAATGGGAACTTCGCTGAATAAATTGTCCTTTCAAGGCCTCTAAGTGTGGCTGGTTCCTTAACACAGGGAAGGCCTCAGCCAGGCGTAGTTGGCAATTCCTCTTACGACGACTACCAGTGTAACGTGAGGAATTGTGCTCTTTGCTCAGGTTGGTCCTCACTACGACTTCCTGCTTAACCTAGAGAGGCGGCAAGTGTGAGCTCCCGGAAAGAACGCTGAGCAGACTGTTCAACTCAATGCAGGTGGCTTTTCCTCACTGAATGCAAGTGGCCCAGCACATGAGACGGGCTCGGACTGCCTTCGTGAGCGTTGGCAAGCTGGGGCAACGTAGGTTTCCAAGGAAGAGGACAGCGTGTCGCCTTTGTGTTTACATGCCAAGAAGTGTTACGAAGGGCCTGCACGGCGGCCTGTTTCTCAGCAGGCCGGGAGGAGACGTGTGGTCTCGAGTGCAGTTGCATGGCAAACAGTGCGGAGGCCAGAGTTCTGTGAGAGCCGACAGCTCTCCTCGCTCTCCATTTAAGCCCGAAGACGGTGGAGAACTCACGGAAACCGCGGCAGGCAAGACCTGTCCGGCGGCCATTTCGCCACTACACTGAGGCCAAGCCTCGCCTTGCGGTTTCCCAGGACGAACGTGGGCTGCAGGATTAGCTCTCCTCCAGAGTTGCAAGAGCCCTGCTTCTCAGGCTAAAATACTCGCTTCCTACCCAGGCGTAGGGGCAGAGGATAGATGCTGGGCAATAGCAGGGTCTTGCAAGCAGCCCCTGAGAAACCGGGATCCAAGCTTCCAAAGGGAAAAGCCTGCTTCTGTATGCAGGGTCACCTAGCCTAGTTAGCAGCAAACCTAAGTCCCTGCTGTATTGGCCCTGCGAAGGGACACCGTCGCAAGACACTGGGAACTTCGCTGAATAAAGTTTCCTTTACAGGCGTCTAAGTGTGGCGACTTCCCTAACAGAACGAAGACCTTAGCAAGGCCTAGTAGGCAATGCCTCTTACGACGACTACCACTGCAAAGTGAGCAATTGTGCTCTTTGCTCAGTTTGGACCTCACCTCGACATCCTGCTTAAGCTAGAGAGGGGGCGATTGTGAGCTCCCGGAAAGAACGCTGAGCAGAGTGTTCACCTCAACGCAGGTGGCTTTCCGTAACCGAATCAAAGTTGCGCAGCACACGAGACTGGTTAGGACTGCCTTCGGTAGCGTTTGGCAAGCTGTAGCAACGTGGGTTTCCAAGGAAGAGGACAGCGTGTCGCCTTGGACTCTGCACGCCAGGAAATGTTAACAAGGGCCTACACGGATGCCTGTTTCTCAGCAGGCCGGGAGGAGACGTGTGGTCTCGAGTGCAGTTGCATGGCAAACAGTGCGGAGGCCAGAGTTCTGTGAGAGCCGACAGCTCTCCTCGCTCTCCATTTAAGCCCGAAGACGGTGGAGAACTCACGGAAACCGCGGCAGGCAAGACCTGTCCGGCGGCCATTTCGCCACTACACTGAGGCCAAGGGTCACCTTGCGGTTTCCCAGGACGAACGTGGGCTGCAGGATTAGCTCTCCTCCAGAATTGCAAGAGCCCTGCTTCTCAGGCTAAAATACTCGCTTCCTACCCAGGCGTAGGGGCAGAGGACAGATGCTGGGCAATAGCAGGGTCTTGCAAGCAGCCCCTGAGAAACCGGGATCCAAGCTTCCAAAGGGAAAAGCCTGTTTCTGTATGCAGGGTCACCTAGCGTAGTTAGCAGCAAACCTAAGTCCCTGCTGTATTGGCCCTGCGAAGGGACACCGTCGCAAGACACTGGGAACTTCGCTGAATAAAGTTTCCTTTACAGGCGTCTAAGTGTGGCGACTTCCCTAACAGAACGAAGACCTTAGCAAGGCCTAGTAGGCAATGCCTCTTACGACGACTACCACTGCAAAGTGAGCAATTGTGCTCTTTGCTCAGTTTGGACCTCACCTCGACATCCTGCTTAACCTAGAGAGGGGTCGATTGTGAGCTCCCGGAAAGAACGCTGAGCAGAGTGTTCACCTCAACGCAGGTGGCTTTCCGTAACCGAATCAAAGTTGCACAGCACACGAGACTGGTTAGGACTGCCTTCGGTAGCGTTTGGCAAGCTGTGGCAACGTAGGTTTCCAAGGAAGAGGACAGCGTGTCGCCTTGGTGTTTACATGCCAAGAAGTGTTACGAAGGGCCTGCACGGCGGCCTGTTTCTCAGCAGGCCGGGAGGAGACGTGTGGTCTTGAGTGCAGTTGCATGGCAAACAGTGCGGAGGCCAGAGTTCTGTGAGAGCCGACAGCTCTCCATTTAAGCCCGAAGACGGTGGAGAACTCACGGAAACCGCGGCAGGCAAGACCTGTCCGGCGGCCATTTCGCCACTACACTGAGGCCAAGCGTCGCCTTGCGGTTTCCCAGGAAGAACGTGGGCTGCAGGATTAGCTCTCCTCCAGAGTTGCAAGAGCCCTGCTTCTCAGGCTAAAATACTCCTTCCTACCCGGGCGTAGGGGCAGAGGACAGATGCTGGGCAATAGCAGGGTCTTGCAAGCAGCCCCTGAGAAACCGGGATCCAAGCTTCCAAAGGGAAACGCCTGCTTCTGTATGCAGGGTCACCTAGCCCTGTTAGCAGCAAACCTAAGTCCCTGCAGTATTGGCGCTGCAAAGGTTGACCATCGCCAAACAATGGGAACTTCGCTGAATAAATTGTCCTTTCAAGGCCTCTAAGTGTGGCTGGTTCCTTAACACAGGGAAGGCCTCAGCCAGGCGTAGTTGGCAATTCCTCTTACGACGACTACCAGTGTAACGTGAGGAATTGTGCTCTTTGCTCAGGTTGGTCCTCACTACGACTTCCTTCTTAACATAGAGAGGCGGCAAGTGTGAGCTCCCGGAAAGAACGCTGAGCAGACTGTTCACCTCAATGCAGGTGGCTTTTCCTCACTGAATGCAAGTGGCCCAGCACATGAGACGGGCTCGGACTGCCTTCGTGACCGTTGGCAAGCTGGGGCAACGTAGGTTTCCAAGGAAGAGGATAGCGTGTCGCCTTTGTGTTTACATGCCAAGAAGTGTTACGAAGGGCCTGCACGGCGGCCTGTTTCTCAGCAGGCCGGGAGGAGACGTGTGGTCTTGCGTTCAGCTGCATGGCAAACAGTGCGGAGGCCAGAGTTCTGTGAGAGCCGACAGCTCTCCTCGCTCTCCATTTAAGCCTGAAGACGGTGGAGAACTCACGGAAACCGCGGCAGGCAAGACCTGTCCGGCGGCCATTTCGCCACTACACTGAGGCCAAGCGTCGCCTTGCGGTTTCCCAGGACGAACGTGGGCTGCAGGATTAGCTCTCCTCCAGAATTGCAAGAGCCCTGCTTCTCAGGCTAAAATACTCGCTTCCTACCCAGGCGTAGGTGCAGAGGATAGATGCTGGGCAATAGCAGGGTCTTGCAAGCAGCCCCTGAGAAACCGGGATCCAAGCTTCCAAAGGGAAAAGCCTGTTTCTGTATGCAGGGTCACCTAGCCTAGTTAGCAGCAAACCTAAGTCCCTGCTGTATTGGCCCTGCGAAGGGACACCGTCGCAAGACACTGGGAACTTCGCTGAATAAAGTTTCCTTTACAGGCGTCTAAGTGTGGCGACTTCCCTAACAGAACGAAGACCTTAGCAAGGCCTAGTAGGCAATGCCTCTTACGACGACTACCACTGCAAAGTGAGCAATTGTGCTCTTTGCTCAGTTTGGACCTCACCTCGACATCCTGCTTAACCTAGAGAGGGGGCGATTGTGAGCTCCCGGAAAGAACGCTGAGCAGAGTGTTCACCTCAACGCAGGTGGCTTTCCGTAACCGAATCAAAGTTGCGCAGCACACGAGACTGGTTAGGACTGCCTTCGGTAGCGTTTGGCAAGCTGTGGCAACGTAGGTTTCCAAGGAAGAGGACAGCGTGTCGCCTTGGACTCTGCACGCCAGGAAATGTTAACAAGGGCCTACACGGATGCCTGTTTCTCAGCAGGCCGGGAGGAGACGTGTGGTCTCGAGTGCAGTTGCATGGCAAACAGTGCGGAGGCCAGAGTTCTGTGAGAGCCGACAGCTCTCCATTTAAGCCCGAAGACGGTGGAGAACTCACGGAAACCGCGGCAGGCAAGACCTGTCCGGCGGCCATTTCGCCACTACACTGAGGCCAAGGGTCACCTTGCGGTTTCCCAGGACGAACGTGGGCTGCAGGATTAGCTCTCCTCCAGAATTGCAAGAGCCCTGCTTCTCAGGCTAAAATACTCGCTTCCTACCCAGGCGTAGGGGCAGAGGACAGATGCTGGGCAATAGCAGGGTCTTGCAAGCAGCCCCTGAGAAACCGGGATCCAAGCTTCCAAAGGGAAAAGCCTGTTTCTGTATGCAGGGTCACCTAGCGTAGTTAGCAGCAAACCTAAGTCCCTGCTGTATTGGCCCTGCGAAGGGACACCGTCGCAAGACACTGGGAACTTCGCTGAATAAAGTTTCCTTTACAGGCGTCTAAGTGTGGCGACTTCCCTAACAGAACGAAGACCTTAGCAAGGCCTAGTAGGCAATGCCTCTTACGACGACTACCACTGCAAAGTGAGCAATTGTGCTCTTTGCTCAGTTTGGACCTCACCTCGACATCCTGCTTAACCTAGAGAGGGGTCGATTGTGAGCTCCCGGAAAGAACGCTGAGCAGAGTGTTCACCTCAACGCAGGTGGCTTTCCGTAACCGAATCAAAGTTGCACAGCACACGAGACTGGTTAGGACTGCCTTCGGTAGCGTTTGGCAAGCTGTGGCAACGTAGGTTTCCAAGGAAGAGGACAGCGTGTCGCCTTGGTGTTTACATGCCAAGAAGTGTTACGAAGGGCCTGCACGGCGGCCTGTTTCTCAGCAGGCCGGGAGGAGACGTGTGGTCTTGAGTGCAGTTGCATGGCAAACAGTGCGGAGGCCAGAGTTCTGTGAGAGCCGACAGCTCTCCATTTAAGCCCGAAGACGGTGGAGAACTCACGGAAACCGCGGCAGGCAAGACCTGTCCGGCGGCCATTTCGCCACTACACTGAGGCCAAGCGTCGCCTTGCGGTTTCCCAGGAAGAACGTGGGCTGCAGGATTAGCTCTCCTCCAGAGTTGCAAGAGCCCTGCTTCTCAGGCTAAAATACTCCTTCCTACCCGGGCGTAGGGGCAGAGGACAGATGCTGGGCAATAGCAGGGTCTTGCAAGCAGCCCCTGAGAAACCGGGATCCAAGCTTCCAAAGGGAAACGCCTGCTTCTGTATGCAGGGTCACCTAGCCCTGTTAGCAGCAAACCTAAGTCCCTGCAGTATTGGCGCTGCAAAGGTTGACCATCGCCAAACAATGGGAACTTCGCTGAATAAATTGTCCTTTCAAGGCCTCTAAGTGTGGCTGGTTCCTTAACACAGGGAAGGCCTCAGCCAGGCGTAGTTGGCAATTCCTCTTACGACGACTACCAGTGTAACGTGAGGAATTGTGCTCTTTGCTCAGGTTGGTCCTCACTACGACTTCCTTCTTAACATAGAGAGGCGGCAAGTGTGAGCTCCCGGAAAGAACGCTGAGCAGACTGTTCACCTCAATGCAGGTGGCTTTTCCTCACTGAATGCAAGTGGCCCAGCACATGAGACGGGCTCGGACTGCCTTCGTGACCGTTGGCAAGCTGGGGCAACGTAGGTTTCCAAGGAAGAGGATAGCGTGTCGCCTTTGTGTTTACATGCCAAGAAGTGTTACGAAGGGCCTGCACGGCGGCCTGTTTCTCAGCAGGCCGGGAGGAGACGTGTGGTCTTGCGTTCAGCTGCATGGCAAACAGTGCGGAGGCCAGAGTTCTGTGAGAGCCGACAGCTCTCCTCGCTCTCCATTTAAGCCTGAAGACGGTGGAGAACTCACGGAAACCGCGGCAGGCAAGACCTGTCCGGCGGCCATTTCGCCACTACACTGAGGCCAAGCGTCGCCTTGCGGTTTCCCAGGACGAACGTGGGCTGCAGGATTAGCTCTCCTCCAGAGTTGCAAGAGCCCTGCTTCCCAGGCTAAAATACTCGCTTCCTACCCAGGCGTAGGGGCAGAGGATAGATGCTGGGCAATAGCAGGGTCTTGCAAGCAGCCCCTGAGAAACCGGGATCCAAGCTTCCAAAGGGAAAAGCCTGTTTCTGTATGCAGGGTCACCTAGCCTAGTTAGCAGCAAACCTAAGTCCCTGCTGTATTGGCCCTGCGAAGGGACACCGTCGCAAGACACTGGGAACTTCGCTGAATAAAGTTTCCTTTACAGGCGTCTAAGTGTGGCGACTTCCCTAACAGAACGAAGACCTTAGCAAGGCCTAGTAGGCAATGCCTCTTACGACGACTACCACTGCAAAGTGAGCAATTGTGCTCTTTGCTCAGTTTGGACCTCACCTCGACATCCTGCTTAACCTAGAGAGGGGGCGATTGTGAGCTCCCGGAAAGAACGCTGAGCAGAGTGTTCACCTCAACGCAGGTGGCTTTCCGTAACCGAATCAAAGTTGCGCAGCACACGAGACTGGTTAGGACTGCCTTCGGTAGCGTTTGGCAAGCTGTGGCAACGTAGGTTTCCAAGGAAGAGGACAGCGTGTCGCCTTGGACTCTGCACGCCAGGAAATGTTAACAAGGGCCTACACGGATGCCTGTTTCTCAGCAGGCCGGGAGGAGACGTGTGGTCTCGAGTGCAGTTGCATGGCAAACAGTGCGGAGGCCAGAGTTCTGTGAGAGCCGACAGCTCTCCATTTAAGCCCGAAGACGGTGGAGAACTCACGGAAACCGCGGCAGGCAAGACCTGTCCGGCGGCCATTTCGCCACTACACTGAGGCCAAGGGTCACCTTGCGGTTTCCCAGGACGAACGTGGGCTGCAGGATTAGCTCTCCTCCAGAATTGCAAGAGCCCTGCTTCTCAGGCTAAAATACTCGCTTCCTACCCAGGCGTAGGGGCAGAGGACAGATGCTGGGCAATAGCAGGGTCTTGCAAGCAGCCCCTGAGAAACCGGGATCCAAGCTTCCAAAGGGAAAAGCCTGTTTCTGTATGCAGGGTCACCTAGCGTAGTTAGCAGCAAACCTAAGTCCCTGCTGTATTGGCCCTGCGAAGGGACACCGTCGCAAGACACTGGGAACTTCGCTGAATAAAGTTTCCTTTACAGGCGTCTAAGTGTGGCGACTTCCCTAACAGAACGAAGACCTTAGCAAGGCCTAGTAGGCAATGCCTCTTACGACGACTACCACTGCAAAGTGAGCAATTGTGCTCTTTGCTCAGTTTGGACCTCACCTCGACATCCTGCTTAACCTAGAGAGGGGTCGATTGTGAGCTCCCGGAAAGAACGCTGAGCAGAGTGTTCACCTCAACGCAGGTGGCTTTCCGTAACCGAATCAAAGTTGCACAGCACACGAGACTGGTTAGGACTGCCTTCGGTAGCGTTTGGCAAGCTGTGGCAACGTAGGTTTCCAAGGAAGAGGACAGCGTGTCGCCTTGGTGTTTACATGCCAAGAAGTGTTACGAAGGGCCTGCACGGCGGCCTGTTTCTCAGCAGGCCGGGAGGAGACGTGTGGTCTTGAGTGCAGTTGCATGGCAAACAGTGCGGAGGCCAGAGTTCTGTGAGAGCCGACAGCTCTCCATTTAAGCCCGAAGACGGTGGAGAACTCACGGAAACCGCGGCAGGCAAGACCTGTCCGGCGGCCATTTCGCCACTACACTGAGGCCAAGCGTCGCCTTGCGGTTTCCCAGGAAGAACGTGGGCTGCAGGATTAGCTCTCCTCCAGAGTTGCAAGAGCCCTGCTTCTCAGGCTAAAATACTCCTTCCTACCCGGGCGTAGGGGCAGAGGACAGATGCTGGGCAATAGCAGGGTCTTGCAAGCAGCCCCTGAGAAACCGGGATCCAAGCTTCCAAAGGGAAACGCCTGCTTCTGTATGCAGGGTCACCTAGCCCTGTTAGCAGCAAACCTAAGTCCCTGCAGTATTGGCGCTGCAAAGGTTGACCATCGCCAAACAATGGGAACTTCGCTGAATAAATTGTCCTTTCAAGGCCTCTAAGTGTGGCTGGTTCCTTAACACAGGGAAGGCCTCAGCCAGGCGTAGTTGGCAATTCCTCTTACGACGACTACCAGTGTAACGTGAGGAATTGTGCTCTTTGCTCAGGTTGGTCCTCACTACGACTTCCTTCTTAACATAGAGAGGCGGCAAGTGTGAGCTCCCGGAAAGAACGCTGAGCAGACTGTTCACCTCAATGCAGGTGGCTTTTCCTCACTGAATGCAAGTGGCCCAGCACATGAGACGGGCTCGGACTGCCTTCGTGAGCGTTGGCAAGCTGGGGCAACGTAGGTTTCCAAGGAAGAGGATAGCGTGTCGCCTTTGTGTTTACATGCCAAGAAGTGTTACGAAGGGCCTGCACGGCGGCCTGTTTCTCAGCAGGCCGGGAGGAGACGTGTGGTCTTGCGTTCAGCTGCATGGCAAACAGTGCGGAGGCCAGAGTTCTGTGAGAGCCGACAGCTCTCCTCGCTCTCCATTTAAGCCTGAAGACGGTGGAGAACTCACGGAAACCGCGGCAGGCAAGACCTGTCCGGCGGCCATTTCGCCACTACACTGAGGCCAAGCGTCGCCTTGCGGTTTCCCAGGACGAACGTGGGCTGCAGGATTAGCTCTCCTCCAGAGTTGCAAGAGCCCTGCTTCCCAGGCTAAAATACTCGCTTCCTACCCAGGCGTAGGGGCAGAGGATAGATGCTGGGCAATAGCAGGGTCTTGCAAGCAGCCCCTGAGAAACCGGGATCCAAGCTTCCAAAGGGAAAAGCCTGTTTCTGTATGCAGGGTCACCTAGCCTAGTTAGCAGCAAACCTAAGTCCCTGCTGTATTGGCCCTGCGAAGGGACACCGTCGCAAGACACTGGGAACTTCGCTGAATAAAGTTTCCTTTACAGGCGTCTAAGTGTGGCGACTTCCCTAACAGAACGAAGACCTTAGCAAGGCCTAGTAGGCAATGCCTCTTACGACGACTACCACTGCAAAGTGAGCAATTGTGCTCTTTGCTCAGTTTGGACCTCACCTCGACATCCTGCTTAACCTAGAGAGGGGGCGATTGTGAGCTCCCGGAAAGAACGCTGAGCAGAGTGTTCACCTCAACGCAGGTGGCTTTCCGTAACCGAATCAAAGTTGCGCAGCACACGAGACTGGTTAGGACTGCCTTCGGTAGCGTTTGGCAAGCTGTGGCAACGTAGGTTTCCAAGGAAGAGGACAGCGTGTCGCCTTGGACTCTGCACGCCAGGAAATGTTAACAAGGGCCTACACGGATGCCTGTTTCTCAGCAGGCCGGGAGGAGACGTGTGGTCTCGAGTGCAGTTGCATGGCAAACAGTGCGGAGGCCAGAGTTCTGTGAGAGCCGACAGCTCTCCATTTAAGCCCGAAGACGGTGGAGAACTCACGGAAACCGCGGCAGGCAAGACCTGTCCGGCGGCCATTTCGCCACTACACTGAGGCCAAGGGTCGCCTTGCGGTTTCCCAGGACGAACGTGGGCTGCAGGATTAGCTCTCCTCCAGAGTTGCAAGAGCCCTGCTTCTCAGGCTAAAATACTCCTTCCTACCCGGGCGTAGGGGCAGAGGACAGATGCTGGGCAATAGCAGGGTCTTGCAAGCAGCCCCTGAGAAACCGGGATCCAAGCTTCCAAAGGGAAACGCCTGCTTCTGTATGCAGGGTCACCTAGCCCTGTTAGCAGCAAACCTAAGTCCCTGCAGTATTGGTGCTGCAAAGGTTGACCATCGCCAAACAATGGGAACTTCGCTGAATAAATTGTCCTTTCAAGGCCTCTAAGTGTGGCTGGTTCCTTAACACAGGGAAGGCCTCAGCCAGGCGTAGTTGGCAATTCCTCTTACGACGACTACCAGTGTAACGTGAGGAATTGTGCTCTTTGCTCAGGTTGGTCCTCACTACGACTTCCTGCTTAACCTAGAGAGGTGGCAAGTGTGAGCTCCCGGAAAGAACGCTGAGCAGACTTTTCAACTCAATGCAGGTGGCTTTTCCTCACTGAATGCAAGTGGCCCAGCACATGAGACGGGCTCGGACTGCCTTCGTGAGCGTTGGCAAGCTGGGGCAACGTAGGTTTCCAAGGAAGAGGACAGCGTGTCGCCTTGGTGTTTACATGCCAAGAAGTGTTACGAAGGGCCTGCACGGCGGCCTGTTTCTCAGCAGGCCGGGAGGAGACGTGTGGTCTCGAGTGCAGTTGCATGGCAAACAGTGCGGAGGCCAGAGTTCTGTGAGAGCCGACAGCTCTCCTCGCTCTCCATTTAAGCCCGAAGACGGTGGAGAACTCACGGAAACCACGGCAGGCAAGACCTGTCCGGCGGCCATTTCGCCACTACACTGAGGCCAAGCCTCGCCTTGCGGTTTCCCAGGACGAACGTGGGCTGCAGGATTAGCTCTCCTCCAGAGTTGCAAGAGCCCTGCTTCTCAGGCTAAAATACTCGCTTCCTACCCAGGCGTAGGGGCAGAGGATAGATGCTGGGCAATAGCAGGGTCTTGCAAGCAGCCCCTGAGAAAGCGGGATCCAAGCTTCCAAAGGGAAAAGCCTGCTTCTGTATGCAGGGTCACCTAGCCTAGTTAGCAGCAAACCTAAGTCCCTGCTGTATTGGCCCTGCGAAGGGACACCGTCGCAAGACACTGGGAACTTCGCTGAATAAAGTTTCCTTTACAGGCGTCTAAGTGTGGCGACTTCCCTAACAGAACGAAGACCTTAGCAAGGCCTAGTAGGCAATGCCTCTTACGACGACTACCACTGCAAAGTGAGCAATTGTGCTCTTTGCTCAGTTTGGACCTCACCTCGACATCCTGCTTAAGCTAGAGAGGGGGCGATTGTGAGCTCCCGGAAAGAACGCTGAGCAGAGTGTTCACCTCAACGCAGGTGGCTTTCCGTAACCGAATCAAAGTTGCGCAGCACACGAGACTGGTTAGGACTGCCTTCGGTAGCGTTTGGCAAGCTGTAGCAACGTGGGTTTCCAAGGAAGAGGACATTGTGTCGCCTTGGACTCTGCACGCCAGGAAATGTTAACAAGGGCCTACACGGATGCCTGTTTCTCAGCAGGCCGGGAGGAGACGTGTGGTCTCGAGTGCAGTTGCATGGCAAACAGTGCGGTGGCCAGAGTTCTGTGAGAGCCGACAGCTCTCCTCGCTCTCCATTTAAGCCCGAAGACGGTGGAGAACTCACGGAAACCGCGGCAGGCAAGACCTGTCCGGCGGCCATTTCGCCACTACACTGAGGCCAAGGGTCACCTTGCGGTTTCCCAGGACGAACGTGGGCTGCAGGATTAGCTCTCCTCCAGAATTGCAAGAGCCCTGCTTCTCAGGCTAAAATACTCGCTTCCTACCCAGGCGTAGGGGCAGAGGACAGATGCTGGGCAATAGCAGGGTCTTGCAAGCAGCCCCTGAGAAACCGGGATCCAAGCTTCCAAAGGGAAAAGCCTGTTTCTGTATGCAGGGTCACCTAGCCTAGTTAGCAGCAAACCTAAATCCCTGCTGTATTGGCCCTGCGAAGGGACACCGTCGCAAGACACTGGGAACTTCGCTGAATAAAGTTTCCTTTACAGGCGTCTAAGTGTGGCGACTTCCCTAACAGAACGAAGACCTTAGCAAGGCCTAGTAGGCAATGCCTCTTACGACGACTACCACTGCAAAGTGAGCAATTGTGCTCTTTGCTCAGTTTGGACCTCACCTCGACATCCTGCTTAACCTAGAGAGGGGGCGATTGTGAGCTCCCGGAAAGAACGCTGAGCAGAGTGTTCACCTCAACGCAGGTGGCTTTTCGTAACCGAATCAAAGTTGCGCAGCACACGAGACTGGTTAGGACTGCCTTCGGTAGCGTTTGGCAAGCTGTGGCAACGTAGGTTTCCAAGGAAGAGGACAGCGTGTCGCCTTGGACTCTGCACGCCAGGAAATGTTAACAAGGGCCTACACGGATGCCTGTTTCTCAGCAGGCCGGGAGGAGACGTGTGGTCTCGAGTGCAGTTGCATGGCAAACAGTGCGGAGGCCAGAGTTCTGTGAGAGCCGACAGCTCTTCATTTAAGCCCGAAGTCGGTGGAGAACTCACGGAAACCGCGGCAGGCAAGACCTGTCCGGCGGCCATTTAGCCTCTACACTGAGGCCAAGGGTCGCCTTGCGGTTTCCCAGGACGAACGTGGGCTGCAGGATTAGCTCTCCTCCAGAGTTGCAAGAGCCCTGCTTCTCAGGCTAAAATACTCCTTCCTACCCGGGCGTAGGGGCAGAGGACAGATGCTGGGCAATAGCAGGGTCTTGCAAGCAGCCCCTGAGAAACCGGGATCCAAGCTTCCAAAGGGAAACGCCTGCTTCTGTATGCAGGGTCACCTAGCCCTGTTAGCAGCAAACCTAAGTCCCTGCAGTATTGGCGCTGCAAAGGTTGACCATCGCCAAACAATGGGAACTTCGCTGAATAAATTGTCCTTTCAAGGCCTCTAAGTGTGGCTGGTTCCTTAACACAGGGAAGGCCTCAGCCAGGCGTAGTTGGCAATTCCTCTTACGACGACTACCAGTGTAACGTGAGGAATTGTGCTCTTTGCTCAGGTTGGTCCTCACTACGACTTCCTGCTTAACCTAGAGAGGCGGCAAGTGTGAGCTCCCGGAAAGAACGCTGAGCAGACTGTTCACCTCAATGCAGGTGGCTTTTCCTCACTGAATGCAAGGGGCCCAGCACATGAGACGGGCTCGGACTGCCTTCGTGAGCGTTGGCAAGCTGGGGCAACGTAGGTTTCCAAGGAAGAGGACAGCGTGTCGCCTTTGTGTTTACATGCCAAGAAGTGTTACGAAGGGCCTGCACGGCGGCCTGTTTCTCAGCAGGCCGGGAGGAGACGTGTGGTCTCGAGTGCAGTTGCATGGCAAACAGTGCGGAGGCCAGAGTTCTGTGAGAGCCGACAGCTCTCCTCGCTCTCCATTTAAGCCCGAAGACGGTGGAGAACTCACGGAAACCGCGGCAGGCAAGACCTGTCCGGCGGCCATTTCGCCACTACACTGAGGCCAAGCCTCGCCTTGCGGTTTCCCAGGACGAACGTGGGCTGCAGGATTAGCTCTCCTCCAGAGTTGCAAGAGCCCTGCTTCTCAAGCTAAAATACTCGCTTCCTACCCAGGCGTAGGGGCAGAGGATAGATGCTGGGCAATAGCAGGGTCTTGCAAGCAGCCCCTGAGAAACCGGGATCCCAGCTTCCAAAGGGAAAAGCCTGCTTCTGTATGCAGGGTCACCTAGCCTAGTTAGCAGCAAACCTAAGTCCCTGCTGTATTGGCCCTGCGAAGGGACACCGTCGCAAGACACTGGGAACTTCGCTGAATAAAGTTTCCTTTACAGGCGTCTAAGTGTGGCGACTTCCCTAACAGAACGAAGACCTTAGCAAGGCCTAGTAGGCAATGCCTCTTACGACGACTACCACTGCAAAGTGAGCAATTGTGCTCTTTGCTCAGTTTGGACCTCACCTCGACATCCTGCTTAACCTAGAGAGGGGGCGATTGTGAGCTCCCGGAAAGAACGCTGAGCAGAGTGTTCACCTCAACGCAGGTGGCTTTCCGTAACCGAATCAAAGTTGCGCAGCACACGAGACTGGTTAGGACTGCCTTCGGTAGCGTTTGGCAAGCTGTAGCAACGTGGGTTTCCAAGGAAGAGGACAGCGTGTCGCCTTGGACTCTGCACGCCAGGAAATGTTAACAAGGGCCTACACGGATGCCTGTTTCTCAGCAGGCCGGGAGGAGACGTGTGGTCTCGAGTGCAGTTGCATGGCAAACAGTGCGGAGGCCAGAGTTCTGTGAGAGCCGACAGCTCTCCTCGCTCTCCATTTAAGCCCGAAGACGGTGGAGAACTCACGGAAACCGCGGCAGGCAAGACCTGTCCGGCGGCCATTTCGCCACTACACTGAGGCCAAGGGTCACCTTGCGGTTTCCCAGGACGAACGTGGGCTGCAGGATTAGCTCTCCTCCAGAATTGCAAGAGCCCTGCTTCTCAGGCTAAAATACTCGCTTCCTACCCAGGCGTAGGGGCAGAGGACAGATGCTGGGCAATAGCAGGGTCTTGCAAGCAGCCCCTGAGAAACCGGGATCCAAGCTTCCAAAGGGAAAAGCCTGTTTCTGTATGCAGGGTCACCTAGCCTAGTTAGCAGCAAACCTAAGTCCCTGCTGTATTGGCCCTGCGAAGGGACACCGTCGCAAGACACTGGGAACTTCGCTGAATAAAGTTTCCTTTACAGGCGTCTAAGTGTGGCGACTTCCCTAACAGAACGAAGACCTTAGCAAGGCCTAGTAGGCAATGCCTCTTACAACGACTACCACTGCAAAGTGAGCAATTGTGCTCTTTGCTCAGTTTGGACCTCACCTCGACATCCTGCTTAACCTAGAGAGGGGTCGATTGTGAGCTCCCGGAAAGAACGCTGAGCAGAGTGTTCACCTCAACGCAGGTGGCTTTCCGTAACCGAATCAAAGTTGCGCAGCACACGAGACTGGTTAGGACTGCCTTCGGTAGCGTTTGGCAAGCTGTGGCAACGTAGGTTTCCAAGGAAGAGGACAGCGTGTCGCCTTGGTGTTTACATGCGAAGAAGTGTTATGAAGGGCCTGCACGGTGGCCTGTTTCTCAGCAGGCCGGGAGGAGACGTGTGGTCTCGAGTGCAGTTGCATGGCAAACAGTGCGGAGGCCAGAGTTCTGTGAGAGCCGACAGCTCTCCATTTAAGCCCGAAGACGGTGGAGAACTCACGGAAACCGCGGCAGGCAAGACCTGTCCGGCGGCCATTTCGCCACTACACTGAGGCCAAGCGTCGCCTTGCGGTTTCCCAGGAAGAACGTGGGCTGCAGGATTAGCTCTCCTCCAGAGTTGCAAGAGCCCTGCTTCTCAGGCTAAAATACTCCTTCCTACCCGGGCGTAGGGGCAGAGGACAGATGCTGGGCAATAGCAGGGTCTTGCAAGCAGCCCCTGAGAAACCGGGATCCAAGCTTCCAAAGGGAAACGCCTGCTTCTGTATGCAGGGTCACCTAGCCCTGTTAGCAGCAAACCTAAGTCCCTGCAGTATTGGCGCTGCAAAGGTTGACCATCGCCAAACAATGGGAACTTCGCTGAATAAATTGTCCTTTCAAGGCCTCTAAGTGTGGCTGGTTCCTTAACACAGGGAAGGCCTCAGCCAGGCGTAGTTGGCAATTCCTCTTACGACGACTACCAGTGTAACGTGAGGAATTGTGCTCTTTGCTCAGGTTGGTCCTCACTACGACTTCCTGCTTAACCTAGAGAGGCGGCAAGTGTGAGCTCCCGGAAAGAACGCTGAGCAGACTGTTCACCTCAATGCAGGTGGCTTTTCCTCACTGAATGCAAGTGGCCCAGCACATGAGACGGGCTCGGACTGCCTTCGTGAGCGTTGGCAAGCTGGGGCAACGTAGGTTTCCAAGGAAGAGGACAGCGTGTCGCCTTGGAGTCTACATGCCAAGAAGTGTTACAAAGGGCCTGCACGGCGGCCTGTTTTTCAGCAGGCCGGGAGGAGACGTGTGGTCTTGCGTTCAGCTGCATGGCAAACAGTGCGGAGGCCAGAGTTCTGTGAGAGCCGACAGCTCTCCTCGCTCTCCATTTAAGCCCGAAGACGGTGGAGAACTCACGGAAACCGCGGCAGGCAAGACCTGTCCGGCGGCCATTTCGCCACTACACTGAGGCCAAGCCTCGCCTTGCGGTTTCCCAGGACGAACGTGGGCTGCAGGATTAGCTCTCCTCCAGAATTGCAAGAGCCCTGCTTCTCAGGCTAAAATACTCGCTTCCTACCCAGGCGTAGGGGCAGAGGACAGATGCTGGGCAATAGCAGGGTCTTGCAAGCAGCCCCTGAGAAACCGGGATCCAAGCTTCCAAAGGGAAAAGCCTGTTTCTGTATGCAGGGTCACCTAGCCTAGTTAGCAGCAAACCTAAGTCCCTGCTGTATTGGCCCTGCGAAGGGACACCGTCGCAAGACACTGGGAACTTCGCTGAATAAAGTTTCCTTTACAGGCGTCTAAGTGTGGCGACTTCCCTAACAGAACGAAGACCTTAGCAAGGCCTAGTAGGCAATGCCTCTTACGACGACTACCACTGCAAAGTGAGCAATTGTGCTCTTTGCTCAGTTTGGACCTCACCTCGACATCCTGCTTAACCTAGAGAGGGGGCGATTGTGAGCTCCCGGAAAGAACGCTGAGCAGAGTGTTCACCTCAACGCAGGTGGCTTTTCGTAACCGAATCAAAGTTGCGCAGCACACGAGACTGGTTAGGACTGCCTTCGGTAGCGTTTGGCAAGCTGTGGCAACGTAGGTTTCCAAGGAAGAGGACAGCGTGTCGCCTTGGACTCTGCACGCCAGGAAATGTTAACAAGGGCCTACACGGATGCCTGTTTCTCAGCAGGCCGGGAGGAGACGTGTGGTCTCGAGTGCAGTTGCATGGCAAACAGTGCGGAGGCCAGAGTTCTGTGAGAGCCGACAGCTCTCCTCGCTCTCCATTTAAGCCCGAAGACGGTGGAGAACTCACGGAAACCGCGGCAGGCAAGACCTGTCCGGCGGCCATTTCGCCACTACACTGAGGCCAAGGGTCACCTTGCGGTTTCCCAGGACGAACGTGGGCTGCAGGATTAGCTCTCCTCCAGAATTGCAAGAGCCCTGCTTCTCAGGCTAAAATACTCGCTTCCTACCCAGGCGTAGGGGCAGAGGACAGATGCTGGGCAATAGCAGGGTCTTGCAAGCAGCCCCTGAGAAACCGGGATCCAAGCTTCCAAAGGGAAAAGCCTGTTTCTGTATGCAGGGTCACCTAGCCTAGTTAGCAGCAAACCTAAGTCCCTGCTGTATTGGCCCTGCGAAGGGACACCGTCGCAAGACACTGGGAACTTCGCTGAATAAAGTTTCCTTTACAGGCGTCTAAGTGTGGCGACTTCCCTAACAGAACGAAGACCTTAGCAAGGCCTAGTAGGCAATGCCTCTTACGACGACTACCACTGCAAAGTGAGCAATTGTGCTCTTTGCTCAGTTTGGACCTCACCTCGACATCCTGCTTAACCTAGAGAGGGGTCGATTGTGAGGTCCCGGAAAGAACGCTGAGCAGAGTGTTCACCTCAACGCAGGTGGCTTTCCGTAACCGAATCAAAGTTGCGCAGCACACGAGACTGGTTAGGACTGCCTTCGGTAGCGTTTGGCAAGCTGTGGCAACGTAGGTTTCCAAGGAAGAGGACAGCGTGTCGCCTTGGTGTTTACATGCGAAGAAGTGTTACGAAGGGCCTGCACGGCGGCCTGTTTCTCAGCAGGCCGGGAGGAGACGTGTGGTCTCGAGTGCAGTTGCATGGCAAACAGTGCGGAGGCCAGAGTTCTGTGAGAGCCGACAGCTCTCCATTTAAGCCCGAAGACGGTGGAGAACTCACGGAAACCGCGGCAGGCAAGACCTGTCCGGCGGCCATTTCGCCACTACACTGAGGCCAAGCGTCGCCTTGCGGTTTCCCAGGAAGAACGTGGGCTGCAGGATTAGCTCTCCTCCAGAGTTGCAAGAGCCCTGCTTCTCAGGCTAAAATACTCCTTCCTACCCGGGCGTAGGGGCAGAGGACAGATGCTGGGCAATAGCAGGGTCTTGCAAGCAGCCCCTGAGAAACCGGGATCCAAGCTTCCAAAGGGAAACGCCTGCTTCTGTATGCAGGGTCACCTAGCCCTGTTAGCAGCAAACCTAAGTCCCTGCAGTATTGGCGCTGCAAAGGTTGACCATCGCCAAACAATGGGAACTTCGCTGAATAAATTGTCCTTTCAAGGCCTCTAAGTGTGGCTGGTTCCTTAACACAGGGAAGGCCTCAGCCAGGCGTAGTTGGCAATTCCTCTTACGACGACTACCAGTGTAACGTGAGGAATTGTGCTCTTTGCTCAGGTTGGTCCTCACTACGACTTCCTGCTTAACCTAGAGAGGCGGCAAGTGTGAGCTCCCGGAAAGAACGCTGAGCAGACTGTTCACCTCAATGCAGGTGGCTTTTCCTCACTGAATGCAAGTGGCCCAGCACATGAGACGGGCTCGGACTGCCTTCGTGAGCGTTGGCAAGCTGGGGCAACGTAGGTTTCCAAGGAAGAGGACAGCGTGTCGCCTTGGAGTCTACATGCCAAGAAGTGTTACAAAGGGCCTGCACGGCGGCCTGTTTCTCAGCAGGCCGGGAGGAGACGTGTGGTCTTGCGTTCAGCTGCATGGCAAACAGTGCGGAGGCCAGAGTTCTGTGAGAGCCGACAGCTCTCCTCGCTCTCCATTTAAGCCCGAAGACGGTGGAGAACTCACGGAAACCGCGGCAGGCAAGACCTGTCCAGCGGCCATTTCGCCACTACACTGAGGCCAAGGGTCACCTTGCGGTTTCCCAGGACGAACGTGGGCTGCAGGATTAGCTCTCCTCCAGAATTGCAAGAGCCCTGCTTCTCAGGCTAAAATACTCGCTTCATACCCAGGCGTAGGGGCAGAGGACAGATGCTGGGCAATAGCAGGGTCTTGCAAGCAGCCCCTGAGAAACCGGGATCCAAGCTTCCAAAGGGAAAAGCCTGTTTCTGTATGCAGGGTCACCTAGCCTAGTTAGCAGCAAACCTAAGTCCCTGCTGTATTGGCCCTGCGAAGGGACACCGTCGCAAGACACTGGGAACTTCGCTGAATAAAGTTTCCTTTACAGGCGTCTAAGTGTGGCGACTTCCCTAACAGAACGAAGACCTTAGCAAGGCCTAGTAGGCAATGCCTCTTACGACGACTACCACTGCAAAGTGAGCAATTGTGCTCTTTGCTCAGTTTGGACCTCACCTCGACATCCTGCTTAACCTAGAGAGGGGGCGATTGTGAGCTCCCGGAAAGAACGCTGAGCAGAGTGTTCACCTCAACGCAGGTGGCTTTTCGTAACCGAATCAAAGTTGCGCAGCACACGAGACTGGTTAGGACTGCCTTCGGTAGCGTTTGGCAAGCTGTGGCAACGTAGGTTTCCAAGGAAGAGGACAGCGTGTCGCCTTGGACTCTGCACGCCAGGAAATGTTAACAAGGGCCTACACGGATGCCTGTTTCTCAGCAGGCCGGGAGGAGACGTGTGGTCTCGAGTGCAGTTGCATGGCAAACAGTGCGGAGGCCAGAGTTCTGTGAGAGCCGACAGCTCTCCATTTAAGCCCGAAGACGGTGGAGAACTCACGGAAACCGCGGCAGGCAAGACCTGTCCGGCGGCCATTTAGCCTCTACACTGAGGCCACGGGTCGCCTTGCGGTTTCCCAGGACGAACGTGGGCTGCAGGATTAGCTCTCCTCCAGAGTTGCAAGAGCCCTGCTTCTCAGGCTAAAATACTCCTTCCTACCCGGGCGTAGGGGCAGAGGACAGATGCTGGGCAATAGCAGGGTCTTGCAAGCAGCCCCTGAGAAACCGGGATCCAAGCTTCCAAAGGGAAACGCCTGCTTCTGTATGCAGGGTCACCTAGCCCTGTTAGCAGCAAACCTAAGTCCCTGCAGTATTGGCGCTGCAAAGGTTGACCATCGCCAAACAATGGGAACTTCGCTGAATAAATTGTCCTTTCAAGGCCTCTAAGTGTGGCTGGTTCCTTAACACAGGGAAGGCCTCAGCCAGGCGTAGTTGGCAATTCCTCTTACGACGACTACCAGTGTAACGTGAGGAATTGTGCTCTTTGCTCAGGTTGGTCCTCACTACGACTTCCTGCTTAACCTAGAGAGGCGGCAAGTGTGAGCTCCCAGAAAGAACGCTGAGCAGACTGTTCACCTCAATGCAGGTGGCTTTTCCTCACTGAATGCAAGTGGCCCAGCACATGAGACGGGCTCGGACTGCCTTCGTGAGCGTTGGCAAGCTGGGGCAACGTAGGTTTCCAAGGAAGAGGACAGCGTGTCGCCTTGGAGTCTACATGCCAAGAAGTGTTACGAAGGGCCTGCACGGCGGCCTGTTTCTCAGCAGGCCGGGAGGAGACGTGTGGTCTCGAGTGCAGTTGCATGGCAAACAGTGCGGAGGCCAGAGTTCTGTGAGAGCCGACAGCTCTCCTCGCTCTCCATTTAAGCCCGAAGACGGTGGAGAACTCACGGAAACCGCGGCAGGCAAGACCTGTCCGGCGGCCATTTCGCCACTACACTGAGGCCAAGCCTCGCCTTGCGGTTTCCCAGGACGAACGTGGGCTGCAGAATTAGCTCTCCTCCAGAGTTGCAAGAGCCCTGCTTCTCAGGCTAAAATACTCGCTTCCTACCCAGGCGTAGGGGCAGAGGATAGATGCTGGGCAATAGCAGGGTCTTGCAAGCAGCCCCTGAGAAAGCGGGATCCAAGCTTCCAAAGGGAAAAGCCTGCTTCTGTATGCAGGGTCACCTAGCCTAGTTAGCAGCAAACCTAAGTCCCTGCTGTATTGGCCCTGCGAAGGGACACCGTCGCAAGACACTGGGAACTTCGCTGAATAAAGTTTCCTTTACAGGCGTCTAAGTGTGGCGACTTCCCTAACAGAACGAAGACCTTAGCAAGGCCTAGTAGGCAATGCCTCTTACGACGACTACCACTGCAAAGTGAGCAATTGTGCTCTTTGCTCAGTTTGGACCTCACCTCGACATCCTGCTTAAGCTAGAGAGGGGGCGATTGTGAGCTCCCGGAAAGAACGCTGAGCAGAGTGTTCACCTCAACGCAGGTGGCTTTCCGTAACCGAATCAAAGTTGCGCAGCACACGAGACTGGTTAGGACTGCCTTCGGTAGCGTTTGGCAAGCTGTAGCAACGTGGGTTTCCAAGAAAGAGGACATTGTGTCGCCTTGGACTCTGCACGCCAGGAAATGTTAACAAGGGCCTACACGGATGCCTGTTTCTCAGCAGGCCGGGAGGAGACGTGTGGTCTCGAGTGCAGTTGCATGGCAAACAGTGCGGTGGCCAGAGTTCTGTGAGAGCCGACAGCTCTCCTCGCTCTCCATTTAAGCCCAAAGACGGTGGAGAACTCACGGAAACCGCGGCAGGCAAGACCTGTCCGGCGGCCATTTCGCCACTACACTGAGGCCAAGGGTCACCTTGCGGTTTCCCAGGACGAACGTGGGCTGCAGGATTAGCTCTCCTCCAGAATTGCAAGAGCCCTGCTTCTCAGGCTAAAATACTCGCTTCCTACCCAGGCGTAGGGGCAGAGGACAGATGCTGGGCAATAGCAGGGTCTTGTAAGCAGCCCCTGAGAAACCGGGATCCAAGCTTCCAAAGGGAAAAGCCTGTTTCTGTATGCAGGGTCACCTAGCCTAGTTAGCAGCAAACCTAAGTCCCTGCTGTATTGGCCCTGCGAAGGGACACCGTCGCAAGACACTGGGAACTTCGCTGAATAAAGTTTCCTTTACAGGCATCTAAGTGTGGCGACTTCCCTAACAGAACGAAGACCTTAGCAAGGCCTAGTAGGCAATGCCTCTTACGACGACTACCACTGCAAAGTGAGCAATTGTGCTCTTTGCTCAGTTTGGACCTCACCTCGACATCCTGCTTAAGCTAGAGAGGGGGCGATTGTGAGCTCCCGGAAAGAACGCTGAGCAGAGTGTTCACCTCAACGCAGGTGGCTTTCCGTAACCGAATCAAAGTTGCGCAGCACACGAGACTGGTTAGGACTGCCTTCGGTAGCGTTTGGCAAGCTGTAGCAACGTGGGTTTCCAAGGAAGAGGACAGCGTGTCGCCTTGGACTCTGCACGCCAGGAAATGTTAACAAGGGCCTACACGGATGCCTGTTTCTCAGCAGGCCGGGAGGAGACGTGTGGTCTCGAGTGCAGTTGCATGGCAAACAGTGCGGTGGCCAGAGTTCTGTGAGAGCCGACAGCTCTCCTCGCTCTCCATTTAAGCCCGAAGACGGTGGAGAACTCACGGAAACCGCGGCAGGCAAGACCTGTCCGGCGGCCATTTCGCCACTACACTGAGGCCAAGGGTCACCTTGCGGTTTCCCAGGACGAACGTGGGCTGCAGGATTAGCTCTCCTCCAGAATTGCAAGAGCCCTGCTTCTCAGGCTAAAATACTCGCTTCCTACCCAGGCGTAGGGGCAGAGGACAGATGCTGGGCAATAGCAGGGTCTTGTAAGCAGCCCCTGAGAAACCGGGATCCAAGCTTCCAAAGGGAAAAGCCTGTTTCTGTATGCAGGGTCACCTAGCCTAGTTAGCAGCAAACCTAAGTCCCTGCTGTATTGGCCCTGCGAAGGGACACCGTCGCAAGACACTGGGAACTTCGCTGAATAAAGTTTCCTTTACAGGCGTCTAAGTGTGGCGACTTCCCTAACAGAACGAAGACCTTAGCAAGGCCTAGTAGGCAATGCCTCTTACGACGACTACCGCTGCAAAGTGAGCAATTGTGCTCTTTGCTCAGTTTGGACCTCACCTCGACATCCTGCTTAACCTAGAGAGGGGGCGATTGTGAGCTCCCGGAAAGAACGCTGAGCAGAGTGTTCACCTCAACGCAGGTGGCTTTTCGTAACCGAATCAAAGTTGCGCAGCACACGAGACTTGTTAGGACTGCCTTCGGTAGCGTTTGGCAAGCTGTGGCAACGTAGGTTTCCAAGGAAGAGGACAGCGTGTCGCCTTGGACTCTGCACGCCAGGAAATGTTAACAAGGGCCTACACGGATGCCTGTTTCTCAGCAGGCCGGGAGGAGACGTGTGGTCTCGAGTGCAGTTGCATGGCAAACAGTGCGGAGGCCAGAGTTCTCTGAGAGCCGACAGCTCTCCATTTAAGCCCGAAGACGGTGGAGAACTCACGGAAACCGCGGCAGGCAAGACCTGTCTGGCGGCCATTTAGCCTCTACACTGAGGCCAAGGGTCGCCTTGCGGTTTCCCAGGACGAACGTGGGCTGCAGGATTAGCTCTCCTCCAGAGTTGCAAGAGCCCTGCTTCTCAGGCTAAAATACTCCTTCCTACCCGGGCGTAGGGGCAGAGGACAGATGCTGGGCAATAACAGGGTCTTGCAAGCAGCCCCTGAGAAACCGGGATCCAAGCTTCCAAAGGGAAACGCCTGCTTCTGTATGCAGGGTCACCTAGCCCTGTTAGCAGCAAACCTAAGTCCCTGCAGTATTGGCGCTGCAAAGGTTGACCATCGCCAAACAATGGGAACTTCGCTGAATAAATTGTCCTTTCAAGGCCTCTAAGTGTGGCTGGTTCCTTAACACAGGGAAGGCCTCAGCCAGGCGTAGTTGGCAATTCCTCTTACGACGACTACCAGTGTAACGTGAGGAATTGTGCTCTTTGCTCAGGTTGGTCCTCACTACGACTTCCTGCTTAACCTAGAGAGGCGGCAAGTGTGAGCTCCCGGAAAGAACGCTGAGCAGACTGTTCACCTCAATGCAGGTGGCTTTTCCTCACTGAATGCAAGTGGCCCAGCACATGAGACGGGCTCGGACTGCCTTCGTGAGCGTTGGCAAGCTGGGGCAACGTAGGTTTCCAAGGAAGAGGACAGCGTGTCGCCTTGGTGTTTACATGCCAAGAAGTGTTACGAAGGGCCTGCACGGCGGCCTGTTTCTCAGCAGGCCGGGAGGAGACGTGTGGTCTCGAGTGCAGTTGCATGGCAAACAGTGCGGAGGCCAGAGTTCTGTGAGAGCCGACAGCTCTCCTCGCTCTCCATTTAAGCCCGAAGACGGTGGAGAACTCACGGAAACCGCGGCAGGCAAGACCTGTCCGGCGGCCATTTCGCCACTACACTGAGGCCAAGCCTCGCCTTGCGGTTTCCCAGGACGAACGTGGGCTGCAGGATTAGCTCTCCTCCAGAGTTGCAAGAGCCCTGCTTCTCAGGCTAAAATACTCGCTTCCTACCCAGGCGTAGGGGCAGAGGACAGATGCTGGGCAATAGCAGGGTCTTGCAAGCAGCCCCTGAGAAACCGGGATCCAAGCTTCCAAAGGGAAAAGCCTGTTTCTGTATGCAGGGTCACCTAGCCTAGTTAGCAGCAAACCTAAGTCCCTGCTGTATTGGCCCTGCGAAGGGACACCGTCGCAAGACACTGGGAACTTCGCTGAATAAAGTTTCCTTTACAGGCGTCTAAGTGTGGCGACTTCCCTAACAGAACGAAGACCTTAGCAAGGCCTAGTAGGCAATGCCTCTTACGACGACTACCACTGCAAAGTGAGCAATTGTGCTCTTTGCTCAGTTTGGACCTCACCTCGACATCCTGCTTAACCTAGAGAGGGGGCGATTGTGAGCTCCCGGAAAGAACGCTGAGCAGAGTGTTCACCTCAACGCAGGTGGCTTTCCGTAACCGAATCAAAGTTGCGCAGCACACGAGACTGGTTAGGACTGCCTTCGGTAGCGTTTGGCAAGCTGTGGCAACGTAGGTTTCCAAGGAAGAGGACAGCGTGTCGCCTTGGACTCTGCACGCCAGGAAATGTTAACAAGGGCCTACACGGATGCCTGTTTCTCAGCAGGCCGGGAGGAGACGTGTGGTCTCGAGTGCAGTTGCATGGCAAACAGTGCGGAGGCCAGAGTTCTGTGAGAGCCGACAGCTCTCCATTTAAGCCCGAAGACGGTGGAGAACTCACGGAAACCGCGGCAGGCAAGACCTGTCCGGCGGCCATTCCGCCACTACACTGAGGCCAAGCGTCGCCTTGCGGTTTCCCAGGACGAACGTGGGCTGCAGGATTAGCTCTCCTCCAGAGTTGCAAGAGCCCTGCTTCTCAGGCTAAAGTACTCCTTCCTACCCGGGCGTAGGGGCAGAGGACAGATGCTGGGCAATAACAGGGTCTTGCAAGCAGCCCCTGAGAAACCGGGATCCAAGCTTCCAAAGGGAAACGCCTGCTTCTGTATGCAGGGTCACCTAGCCCTGTTAGCAGCAAACCTAAGTCCCTGCAGTATTGGCGCTGCAAAGGTTGACCATCGCCAAACAATGGGAACTTCGCTGAATAAATTGTCCTTTCAAGGCCTCTAAGTGTGGCTGGTTCCTTAACACAGGGAAGGCCTCAGCCAGGCGTAGTTGGCAATTCCTCTTACGATGACTACCAGTGTAACGTGAGGAATTGTGCTCTTTGCTCAGGTTGGTCCTCACTACGACTTCCTGCTTAACCTAGAGAGGCGGCAAGTGTGAGCTCCCGGAAAGAACGCTGAGCAGACTGTTCACCTCAATGCAGGTGGCTTTTCCTCACTGAATGCAAGTGGCCCAGCACATGAGACGGGCTCGGACTGCCTTCGTGAGCGTTGGCAAGCTGGGGCAACGTAGGTTTCCAAGGAAGAGGACAGCGTGTCGCCTTGGAGTCTACATGCCAAGAAGTGTTACAAAGGGCCTGCACGGCGGCCTGTTTCTCAGCAGGCCGGGAGGAGACGTGTGGTCTTGCGTTCAGCTGCATGGCAAACAGTGCGGAGGCCAGAGTTCTGTGAGAGCCGACAGCTCTCCTCGCTCTCCATTTAAGCCCGAAGACGGTGGAGAACTCACGGAAACCGCGGCAGGCAAGACCTGTCCGGCGGCCATTTCGCCACTACACTGAGGCCAAGGGTCACCTTGCGGTTTCCCAGGACGAACGTGGGCTGCAGGATTAGCTCTCCTCCAGAATTGCAAGAGCCCTGCTTCTCAGGCTAAAATACTCGCTTCCTACCCAGGCGTAGGGGCAGAGGACAGATGCTGGGCAATAGCAGGGTCTTGCAAGCAGCCCCTGAGAAACCGGGATCCAAGCTTCCAAAGGGAAAAGCCTGTTTCTGTATGCAGGGTCACCTAGCCTAGTTACCAGCAAACCTAAGTCCCTGCTGTATTGGCCCTGCGAAGGGACACCGTCGCAAGACACTGGGAACTTCGCTGAATAAAGTTTCCTTTACAGGCGTCTAAGTGTGGCGACTTCCCTAACAGAACGAAGACCTTAGCAAGGCCTAGTAGGCAATGCCTCTTACGACGACTACCACTGCAAAGTGAGCAATTGTGCTCTTTGCTCAGTTTGGACCTCACCTCGACATCCTGCTTAACCTAGAGAGGGGGCGATTGTGAGCTCCCGGAAAGAACGCTGAGCAGAGTGTTCACCTCAACGCAGGTGGCTTTTCGTAACCGAATCAAAGTTGCGCAGCACACGAGACTGGTTAGGACTGCCTTCGGTAGCGTTTGGCAAGCTGTGGCAACGTAGGTTTCCAAGGAAGAGGACAGCGTGTCGCCTTGGACTTTGCACGCCAGGAAATGTTAACAAGGGCCTACACGGATGCCTGTTTCTCAGCAGGCCGGGAGGAGACGTGTGGTCTCGAGTGCAGTTGCATGGCAAACAGTGCGGAGGCCAGAGTTCTGTGAGAGCCGACAGCTCTCCATTTAAGCCCGAAGACGGTGGAGAACTCACGGAAACCGCGGCAGGCAAGACCTGTCCGGCGGCCATTTAGCCTCTACACTGAGGCCACGGGTCGCCTTGCGGTTTCCCAGGACGAACGTGGGCTGCAGGATTAGCTCTCCTCCAGAGTTGCAAGAGCCCTGCTTCTCAGGCTAAAATACTCCTTCCTACCCGGGCGTAGGGGCAGAGGACAGATGCTGGGCAATAGCAGGGTCTTGCAAGCAGCCCCTGAGAAACCGGGATCCAAGCTTCCAAAGGGAAACGCCTGCTTCTGTATGCAGGGTCACCTAGCCCTGTTAGCAGCAAACCTAAGTCCCTGCAGTATTGGCGCTGCAAAGGTTGACCATCGCCAAACAATGGGAACTTCGCTGAATAAATTGTCCTTTCAAGGCCTCTAAGTGTGGCTGGTTCCTTAACACAGGGAAGGCCTCAGCCAGGCGTAGTTGGCAATTCCTCTTACGACGACTACCAGTGTAACGTGAGGAATTGTGCTCTTTGCTCAGGTTGGTCCTCACTACGACTTCCTGCTTAACCTAGAGAGGCGGCAAGTGTGAGCTCCCAGAAAGAACGCTGAGCAGACTGTTCACCTCAATGCAGGTGGCTTTTCCTCACTGAATGCAAGTGGCCCAGCACATGAGACGGGCTCGGACTGCCTTCGTGAGCGTTGGCAAGCTGGGGCAACGTAGGTTTCCAAGGAAGAGGACAGCGTGTCGCCTTGGTGTTTACATGACAAGAAGTGTTACGAAGGGCCTGCACGGCGGCCTGTTTCTCAGCAGGCCGGGAGGAGACGTGTGGTCTCGAGTGCAGTTGCATGGCAAACAGTGCGGAGGCCAGAGTTCTGTGAGAGCCGACAGCTCTCCTCGCTCTCCATTTAAGCCCGAAGACGGTGGAGAACTCACGGAAACCGCGGCAGGCAAGACCTGTCCGGCGGCCATTTCGCCACTACACTGAGGCCAAGCCTCGCCTTGCGGTTTCCCAGGACGAACGTGGGCTGCAGAATTAGCTCTCCTCCAGAGTTGCAAGAGCCCTGCTTCTCAGGCTAAAATACTCGCTTCCTACCCAGGCGTAGGGGCAGAGGATAGATGCTGGGCAATAGCAGGGTCTTGCAAGCAGCCCCTGAGAAAGCGGGATCCAAGCTTCCAAAGGGAAAAGCCTGCTTCTGTATGCAGGGTCACCTAGCCTAGTTAGCAGCAAACCTAAGTCCCTGCTGTATTGGCCCTGCGAAGGGACACCGTCGCAAGACACTGGGAACTTCGCTGAATAAAGTTTCCTTTACAGGCGTCTAAGTGTGGCGACTTCCCTAACAGAACGAAGACCTTAGCAAGGCCTAGTAGGCAATGCCTCTTACGACGACTACCACTGCAAAGTGAGCAATTGTGCTCTTTGCTCAGTTTGGACCTCACCTCGACATCCTGCTTAAGCTAGAGAGGGGGCGATTGTGAGCTCCCGGAAAGAACGCTGAGCAGAGTGTTCACCTCAACGCAGGTGGCTTTCCGTAACCGAATCAAAGTTGCGCAGCACACGAGACTGGTTAGGACTGCCTTCGGTAGCGTTTGGCAAGCTGTAGCAACGTGGGTTTCCAAGGAAGAGGACATTGTGTCGCCTTGGACTCTGCACGCCAGGAAATGTTAACAAGGGCCTACACGGATGCCTGTTTCTCAGCAGGCCGGGAGGAGACGTGTGGTCTCGAGTGCAGTTGCATGGCAAACAGTGCGGTGGCCAGAGTTCTGTGAGAGCCGACAGCTCTCCTCGCTCTCCATTTAAGCCCGAAGACGGTGGAGAACTCACGGAAACCGCGGCAGGCAAGACCTGTCCGGCGGCCATTTCGCCACTACACTGAGGCCAAGGGTCACCTTGCGGTTTCCCAGGACGAACGTGGGCTGCAGGATTAGCTCTCCTCCAGAATTGCAAGAGCCCTGCTTCTCAGGCTAAAATACTCGCTTCCTACCCAGGCGTAGGGGCAGAGGACAGATGCTGGGCAATAGCAGGGTCTTGTAAGCAGCCCCTGAGAAACCAGGATCCAAGCTTCCAAAGGGAAAAGCCTGTTTCTGTATGCAGGGTCACCTAGCCTAGTTAGCAGCAAACCTAAGTCCCTGCTGTATTGGCCCTGCGAAGGGACACCGTCGCAAGACACTGGGAACTTCGCTGAATAAAGTTTCCTTTACAGGCATCTAAGTGTGGCGACTTCCCTAACAGAACGAAGACCTTAGCAAGGCCTAGTAGGCAATGCCTCTTACGACGACTACCACTGCAAAGTGAGCAATTGTGCTCTTTGCTCAGTTTGGACCTCACCTCGACATCCTGCTTAAGCTAGAGAGGGGGCGATTGTGAGCTCCCGGAAAGAACGCTGAGCAGAGTGTTCACCTCAACGCAGGTGGCTTTCCGTAACCGAATCAAAGTTGCGCAGCACACGAGACTGGTTAGGACTGCCTTCGGTAGCGTTTGGCAAGCTGTAGCAACGTGGGTTTCCAAGGAAGAGGACAGCGTGTCGCCTTGGACTCTGCACGCCAGGAAATGTTAACAAGGGCCTACACGGATGCCTGTTTCTCAGCAGGCCGGGAGGAGACGTGTGGTCTCGAGTGCAGTTGCATGGCAAACAGTGCGGTGGCCAGAGTTCTGTGAGAGCCGACAGCTCTCCTCGCTCTCCATTTAAGCCCGAAGACGGTGGAGAACTCACGGAAACCGCGACAGGCAAGACCTGTCCGGCGGCCATTTCGCCACTACACTGAGGCCAAGGGTCACCTTGCGGTTTCCCAGGACGAACGTGGGCTGCAGGATTAGCTCTCCTCCAGAATTGCAAGAGCCCTGCTTCTCAGGCTAAAATACTCGCTTCCTACCCAGGCGTAGGGGCAGAGGACAGATGCTGGGCAATAGCAGGGTCTTGTAAGCAGCCCCTGAGAAACCGGGATCCAAGCTTCCAAAGGGAAAAGCCTGTTTCTGTATGCAGGGTCACCTAGCCTAGTTAGCAGCAAACCTAAGTCCCTGCTGTATTGGCCCTGCGAAGGGACACCGTCGCAAGACACTGGGAACTTCGCTGAATAAAGTTTCCTTTACAGGCGTCTAAGTGTGGCGACTTCCCTAACAGAACGAAGACCTTAGCAAGGCCTAGTAGGCAATGCCTCTTACGACGACTACCACTGCAAAGTGAGCAATTGTGCTCTTTGCTCAGTTTGGACCTCACCTCGACATCCTGCTTAACCTAGAGAGGGGGCGATTGTGAGCTCCCGGAAAGAACGCTGAGCAGAGTGTTCACCTCAACGCAGGTGGCTTTTCGTAACCGAATCAAAGTTGCGCAGCACACGAGACTGGTTAGGACTGCCTTCGGTAGCGTTTGGCAAGCTGTGGCAACGTAGGTTTCCAAGGAAGAGGACAGCGTGTCGCCTTGGACTCTGCACGCCAGGAAATGTTAACAAGGGCCTACACGGATGCCTGTTTCTCAGCAGGCCGGGAGGAGACGTGTGGTCTCGAGTGCAGTTGCATGGCAAACAGTGCGGAGGCCTGAGTTCTCTGAGAGCCGACAGCTCTCCATTTAAGCCCGAAGACGGTGGAGAACTCACGGAAACCGCGGCAGGCAAGACCTGTCTGGCGGCCATTTAGCCTCTACACTGAGGCCAAGGGTCGCCTTGCGGTTTCCCAGGACGAACGTGGGCTGCAGGATTAGCTCTCCTCCAGAGTTGCAAGAGCCCTGCTTCTCAGGCTAAAATACTCCTTCCTACCCGGGCGTAGGGGCAGAGGACAGATGCTGGGCAATAACAGGGTCTTGCAAGCAGCCCCTGAGAAACCGGGATCCAAGCTTCCAAAGGGAAACGCCTGCTTCTGTATGCAGGGTCACCTAGCCCTGTTAGCAGCAAACCTAAGTCCCTGCAGTATTGGCGCTGCAAAGGTTGACCATCGCCAAACAATGGGAACTTCGCTGAATAAATTGTCCTTTCAAGGCCTCTAAGTGTGGCTGGTTCCTTAACACAGGGAAGGCCTCAGCCAGGCGTAGTTGGCAATTCCTCTTACGACGACTACCAGTGTAACGTGAGGAATTGTGCTCTTTGCTCAGGTTGGTCCTCACTACGACTTCCTGCTTAACCTAGAGAGGCGGCAAGTGTGAGCTCCCGGAAAGAACGCTGAGCAGACTGTTCACCTCAATGCAGGTGGCTTTTCCTCACTGAATGCAAGTGGCCCAGCACATGAGACGGGCTCGGACTGCCTTCGTGAGCGTTGGCAAGCTGGGGCAACGTAGGTTTCCAAGGAAGAGGACAGCGTGTCGCCTTGGTGTTTACATGACAAGAAGTGTTACGAAGGGCCTGCACGGCGGCCTGTTTCTCAGCAGGCCGGGAGGAGACGTGTGGTCTCGAGTGCAGTTGCATGGCAAACAGTGCGGAGGCCAGAGTTCTGTGAGAGCCGACAGCTCTCCTCGCTCTCCATTTAAGCCCGAAGACGGTGGAGAACTCACGGAAACCGCGGCAGGCAAGACCTGTCCGGCGGCCATTTCGCCACTACACTGAGGCCAAGCCTCGCCTTGCGGTTTCCCAGGACGAACGTGGGCTGCAGGATTAGCTCTCCTCCAGAGTTGCAAGAGCCCTGCTTCTCAGGCTAAAATACTCGCTTCCTACAGAGGCGTAGGGGCAGAGGACAGATGCTGGGCAATAGCAGGGTCTTGCAAGCAGCCCCTGAGAAACCGGGATCCAAGCTTCCAAAGGGAAAAGCCTGTTTCTGTATGCAGGGTCACCTAGCCTAGTTAGCAGCAAACCTAAGTCCCTGCTGTATTGGCCCTGCGAAGGGACACCGTCGCAAGACACTGGGAACTTCGCTGAATAAAGTTTCCTTTACAGGCGTCTAAGTGTGGCGACTTCCCTAACAGAACGAAGACCTTAGCAAGGCCTAGTAGGCAATGCCTCTTACGACGACTACCACTGCAAAGTGAGCAATTGTGCTCTTTGCTCAGTTTGGACCTCACCTCGACATCCTGCTTAACCTAGAGAGGGGGCGATTGTGAGCTCCCGGAAAGAACGCTGAGCAGAGTGTTCACCTCAACGCAGGTGGCTTTCCGTAACCGAATCAAAGTTGCGCAGCACACGAGACTGGTTAGGACTGCCTTCGGTAGCGTTTGGCAAGCTGTGGCAACGTAGGTTTCCAAGGAAGAGGACAGCGTGTCGCCTTGGACTCTGCACGCCAGGAAATGTTAACAAGGGCCTACACGGATGCCTGTTTCTCAGCAGGCCGGGAGGAGACGTGTGGTCTCGAGTGCAGTTGCATGGCAAACAGTGCGGAGGCCAGAGTTCTGTGAGAGCCGACAGCTCTCCATTTAAGCCCGAAGACGGTGGAGAACTCACGGAAACCGCGGCAGGCAAGACCTGTCCGGCGGCCATTCCGCCACTACACTGAGGCCAAGCGTCGCCTTGCGGTTTCCCAGGACGAACGTGGGCTGCAGGATTAGCTCTCCTCCAGAGTTGCAAGAGCCCTGCTTCTCAGGCTAAAATACTCCTTCCTACCCGGGCGTAGGGGCAGAGGACAGATGCTGGGCAATAGCAGGGTCTTGCAAGCAGCCCCTGAGAAACCGGGATCCAAGCTTCCAAAGGGAAACGCCTGCTTCTGTATGCAGGGTCACCTAGCCCTGTTAGCAGCAAACCTAAGTCCCTGCAGTATTGGCGCTGCAAAGGTTGACCATCGCCAAACAATGGGAACTTCGCTGAATAAATTGTCCTTTCAAGGCCTCTAAGTGTGGCTGGTTCCTTAACACAGGGAAGGCCTCAGCCAGGCGTAGTTGGCAATTCCTCTTACGACGACTACCAGTGTAACGTGAGGAATTGTGCTCTTTGCTCAGGTTGGTCCTCACTACGACTTCCTGCTTAACCTAGAGAGGCGGCAAGTGTGAGCTCCCGGAAAGAACGCTGAGCAGACTGTTCACCTCAATGCAGGTGGCTTTTCCTCACTGAATGCAAGTGGCCCAGCACATGAGACGGGCTCGGACTGCCTTCGTGAGCGTTGGCAAGCTGGGGCAACGTAGGTTTCCAAGGAAGAGGACAGCGTGTCGCCTTGGTGTTTACATGCCAAGAAGTGTTACGAAGGGCCTGCACGGCGGCCTGTTTCTCAGCAGGCCGGGAGGAGACGTGTGGTCTCGAGTGCAGTTGCATGGCAAACAGTGCGGAGGCCAGAGTTCTGTGAGAGCCGACAGCTCTCCTCGCTCTCCATTTAAGCCCGAAGACGGTGGAGAACTCACGGAAACCGCGGCAGGCAAGACCTGTCCGGCGGCCATTTCGCCACTACACTGAGGCCAAGCCTCGCCTTGCGGTTTCCCAGGACGAACGTGGGCTGCAGGATTAGCTCTCCTCCAGAGTTGCAAGAGCCCTGCTTCTCAGGCTAAAATACTCGCTTCCTACCCAGGCGTAGGGGCAGAGGATAGATGCTGGGCAATAGCAGGGTCTTGCAAGCAGCCCCTGAGAAACCGGGATCCAAGCTTCCAAAGGGAAAAGCCTGCTTCTGTATGCAGGGTCACCTAGCCTAGTTAGCAGCAAACCTAAGTCCCTGCTGTATTGGCCCTGCGAAGGGACACCGTCGCAAGACACTGGGAACTTCGCTGAATAAAGTTTCCTTTACAGGCGTCTAAGTGTGGCGACTTCCCTAACAGAACGAAGACCTTAGCAAGGCCTAGTAGGCAATGCCTCTTACGACGACTACCACTGCAAAGTGAGCAATTGTGCTCTTTGCTCAGTTTGGACCTCACCTCGACATCCTGCTTAAGCTAGAGAGGGGGCGATTGTGAGCTCCCGGAAAGAACGCTGAGCAGAGTGTTCACCTCAACGCAGGTGGCTTTCCGTAACCGAATCAAAGTTGCGCAGCACACGAGACTGGTTAGGACTGCCTTCGGTAGCGTTTGGCAAGCTGTAGCAACGTGGGTTTCCAAGGAAGAGGACAGCGTGTCGCCTTGGACTCTGCACGCCAGGAAATGTTAACAAGGGCCTACACGGATGCCTGTTTCTCAGCAGGCCGGGAGGAGACGTGTGGTCTCGAGTGCAGTTGCATGGCAAACAGTGCGGAGGCCAGAGTTCTGTGAGAGCCGACAGCTCTCCTCGCTCTCCATTTAAGCCCGAAGACGGTGGAGAACTCACGGAAACCGCGGCAGGCAAGACCTGTCCGGCGGCCATTTCGCCACTACACTGAGGCCAAGGGTCACCTTGCGGTTTCCCAGGACGAACGTGGGCTGCAGGATGAGCTCTCCTCCAGAATTGCAAGAGCCCTGCTTCTCAGGCTAAAATACTCGCTTCCTACCCAGGCGTAGGGGCAGAGGACAGATGCTGGGCAATAGCAGGGTCTTGCAAGCAGCCCCTGAGAAACCGGGATCCAAGCTTCCAAAGGGAAAAGCCTGTTTCTGTATGCAGGGTCACCTAGCCTAGTTAGCAGCAAACCTAAGTCCCTGCTGTATTGGCCCTGCGAAGGGACACCGTCGCAAGACACTGGGAACTTCGCTGAATAAAGTTTCCTTTACAGGCGTCTAAGTGTGGCGACTTCCCTAACAGAACGAAGACCTTAGCAAGGCCTAGTAGGCAATGCCTCTTACGACGACTACCACTGCAAAGTGAGCAATTGTGCTCTTTGCTCAGTTTGGACCTCACCTCGACATCCTGCTTAACCTAGAGAGGGGTCGATTGTGAGCTCCCGGAAAGAACGCTGAGCAGAGTGTTCACCTCAACGCAGGTGGCTTTCCGTAACCGAATCAAAGTTGCGCAGCACACGAGACTGGTTAGGACTGCCTTCGGTAGCGTTTGGCAAGATGTGGCAACGTAGGTTTCCAAGGAAGAGGACAGCGTGTCGCCTTGGTGTTTACATGCCAAGAAGTGTTACGAAGGGCCTGCACGGCGGCCTGTTTCTCAGCAGGCCGGGAGGAGACGTGTGGTCTCGAGTGCAGTTGCATGGCAAACAGTGCGGAGGCCAGAGTTCTGTGAGAGCCGACAGCTCTCCATTTAAGCCCGAAGACGGTGGAGAACTCACGGAAACCGCGGCAGGCAAGACCTGTCCGGCGGCCATTTCGCCACTACACTGAGGCCAAGCGTCGCCTTGCGGTTTCCCAGGAAGAACGTGGGCTGCAGGATTAGCTCTCCTCCAGAGTTGCAAGAGCCCTGCTTCTCAGGCTAAAATACTCCTTCCTACCCGGGCATAGGGGCAGAGGACAGATGCTGGGCAATAGCAGGGTCTTGCAAGCAGCCCCTGAGAAACCGGGATCCAAGCTTCCAAAGGGAAACGCCTGCTTCTGTATGCAGGGTCACCTAGCCCTGTTAGCAGCAAACCTAAGTCCCTGCAGTATTGGCGCTGCAAAGGTTGACCATCGCCAAACAATGGGAACTTCGCTGAATAAATTGTCCTTTCAAGGCCTCTAAGTGTGGCTGGTTCCTTAACACAGGGAAGGCCTCAGCCAGGCGTAGTTGGCAATTCCTCTTACGACGACTACCAGTGTAACGTGAGGAATTGTGCTCTTTGCTCAGGTTGGTCCTCACTACGACTTCCTTCTTAACCTAGAGAGGCGGCAAGTGTGAGCTCCCGGAAAGAACGCTGAGCAGACTGTTCACCTCAATGCAGGTGGCTTTTCCTCACTGAATGCAAGTGGCCCAGCACATGAGACGGGCTCGGACTGCCTTCGTGAGCGTTGGCAAGCTGGGGCAACGTAGGTTTCCAAGGAAGAGGATAGCGTGTCGCCTTTGTTTTTACATGCCAAGAAGTGTTACGAAGGGCCTGCACGGCGGCCTGTTTCTCAGCAGGCCGGGAGGAGACGTGTGGTCTTGCGTTCAGCTGCATGGCAAACAGTGCGGAGGCCAGAGTTCTGTGAGAGCCGACAGCTCTCCTCGCTCTCCATTTAAGCCCGAAGACGGTGGAGAACTCACGGAAACCGCGGCAGGCAAGACCTGTCCGGCGGCCATTTCGCCACTACACTGAGGCCAAGCGTCGCCTTGCGGTTTCCCAGGACGAACGTGGGCTGCAGGATTAGCTCTCCTCCAGAGTTGCAAGAGCCCTGCTTCCCAGGCTAAAATACTCGCTTCCTACCCAGGCGTAGGGGCAGAGGATAGATGCTGGGCAATAGCAGGGTCTTGGAAGCAGCCCCTGAGAAACCGGAATCCTAGCTTCCAAAGGGAAAAGCCTGCTTCTGTATGCAGGGTCACCTAGCCTAGTTAGCAGCAAACCTAAGTCCCTGCTGTATTGGCCCTGCGAAGGGACACCGTCGCAAGACACTGGGAACTTCGCTGAATAAAGTTTCCTTTACAGGCGTCTAAGTGTGGCGACTTCCCTAACAGAATGAAGACCTTAGCAAGGCCTAGTAGGCAATGCCTCTTACGACGACTACCACTGCAAAGTGAGCAATTGTGCTCTTTGCTCAGTTTGGACCTCACCTCGACATCCTGCTTAACCTAGAGAGGGGGCGATTGTGAGCTCCCGGAAAGAACGCTGAGCAGAGTGTTCACCTCAACGCAGGTGGCTTTCCGTAACCGAAACAAAGTTGCGCAGCACACGAGACTGGTTAGGACTGCCTTCGGTAGCGTTTGGCAAGCTGTGGCAACTTAGGTTTCCAAGGAAGAGGACAGCGTGTCGCCTTGGACTCTGCACACCAGGAAATGTTAACAAGGGCCTACACGGATGCCTGTTTCTCAGCAGGCCGGGAGGAGACGTGTGGTCTCGAGTGCAGTTGCATGGCAAACAGTGCGGAGGCCAGAGTTCTGTGAGAGCCGACAGCTCTCCTCGCTCTCCATTTAAGCCCGAAGACGGTGGAGAACTCACGGAAACCGCGGCAGGCAAGACCTGTCCGGCGGCCATTTCGTCACTACACTGAGGCCAAGGGTCGCCTTGCGGTTTCCCAGGACGAACGTGGGCTGCAGGATTAGCTCTCCTCCAGAGTTGCAAGAGCCCTGCTTCTCAGGCTAAAATACTCGCTTCCTACACAGGCGTAGGGGCAGAGGACAGATGCTGGGCAATAGCAGGGTCTTGCAAGCAGCCCCTGAGAAACCGGGATCCCAGCTTCCAAAGGGAAAAGCCTGCTTCTGTATGCAGGGTCACCTAGCCTAGTTAGCAGCAAACCTAAGTCCCTGCTGTATTGGCCCTGCGAAGGGACACCGTCACAAGACACTGGGAACTTCGCTGAATAAAGTTTCCTTTACAGGCGTCTAAGTGTGGCGACTTCCCTAACAGAACGAAGACCTTAGCAATGCCTAGTAGGCAATGCCTCTTACGACGACTACCACTGCAAAGTGAGCAATTGTGCTCTTTGCTCAGTTTGGACCTCACCTCGACATCCTGCTTAACCTAGAGAGGGGGCGATTGTGAGCTCCCGGAAAGAACGCTGAGCAGAGTGTTCACCTCAACGCAGGTGGCTTTCCGTAACCGAATCAAAGTTGCGCAGCACACGAGACTGGTTAGGACTGCCTTCAGTAGCGTTTGGCAAGCTGTGGCAACGTAGGTTTCCAAGGAAGAGGACAGCGTGTCGCCTTGGTGTTTACATGCCAAGAAGTGTTACGAAGGGCCTGCATGGTGGCCTGTTTCTCAGCAGGCCGGGAGGAGACGTGTGGTCTCGAGTGCAGTTGCATGGCAAACAGTGCGGAGGCCAGAGTTCTGTGAGAGCCGACAGCTCTCCATTTAAGCCCGAAGACGGTGGAGAACTCACGGAAACCGCGGCAGGCAAGACCTGTCCGGCGGCCATTTCGCCACTACACTGAGGCCAAGCGTCGCCTTGCGGTTTCCCAGGAAGAACGTGGGCTACAGGATTAGCTCTCCTCCAGAGTTGCAAGAGCCCTGCTTCTCAGGCTAAAATACTCCTTCCTACCCGGGCTTAGGGGCAGAGGACAGATGCTGGGCAATAGCAGGGTCTTGCAAGCAGCCCCTGAGAAACCGGGATCCAAGCTTCCAAAGGGAAACGCCTGCTTCTGTATGCAGGGTCACCTAGCCCTGTTAGCAGCAAACCTAAGTCCCTGCAGTATTGGCGCTGCAAAGGTTGACCATCGCCAAACAATGGGAACTTCGCTGAATAAATTGTCCTTTCAAGGCCTCTAAGTGTGGCTGGTTCCTTAACACAGGGAAGGCCTCAGCCAGGCGTAGTTGGCAATTCCTCTTACGACGACTACCAGTGTAACGTGAGGAATTGTGCTCTTTGCTCAGGTTGGTCCTCACTACGACTTCCTTCTTAACCTAGAGAGGCGGCAAGTGTGAGCTCCCGGAAAGAACGCTGAGCAGACTGTTCACCTCAATGCAGGTGGCTTTTCCTCACTGAATGCAAGTGGCCCAGCACATGAGACGGGCTCGGACTGCCTTCGTGAGCGTTGGCAAGCTGGGGCAACGTAGGTTTCCAAGGAAGAGGATAGCGTGTCGCCTTTGTGTTTACATGCCAAGAAGTGTTACGAAGGGCCTGCACGGCGGCCTGTTTCTCAGCAGGCCGGGAGGAGACGTGTGGTCTTGCGTTCAGCTGCATGGCAAACAGTGCGGAGGCCAGAGTTCTGTGAGAGCCGACAGCTCTCCTCGCTCTCCATTTAAGCCCGAAGACGGTGGAGAACTCACGGAAACCGCGACAGGCAAGACCTGTCCGGCGGCCATTTCGCCACTACACTGAGGCCAAGCGTCGCCTTGCGGTTTCCCAGGACGAACGTGGGCTGCAGGATTAGCTCTCCTCCAGAGTTGCAAGAGCCCTGCTTCCCAGGCTAAAATACTCGCTTCCTACCCAGGCGTAGGGGCAGAGGATAGATGCTGGGCAATAGCAGGGTCTTGGAAGCAGCCCCTGAGAAACCGGAATCCAAGCTTCCAAAGGGAAAAGCCTGCTTCTGTATGCAGGGTCACCTAGCCTAGTTAGCAGCAAACCTAAGTCCCTGCTGTATTGGCCCTGCGAAGGGACACCGTCGCAAGACACTGGGAACTTCGCTGAATAAAGTTTCCTTTACAGGCGTCTAAGTGTGGCGACTTCCCTAACAGAATGAAGACCTTAGCAAGGCCTAGTAGGCAATGCCTCTTACGACGACTACCACTGCAAAGTGAGCAATTGTGCTCTTTGCTCAGTTTGGACCTCACCTCGACATCCTGCTTAACCTAGAGAGGGGGCGATTGTGAGCTCCCGGAAAGAACGCTGAGCAGAGTGTTCACCTCAACGCAGGTGGCTTTCCGTAACCGAAACAAAGTTGCGCAGCACACGAGACTGGTTAGGACTGCCTTCGGTAGCGTTTGGCAAGCTGTGGCAACGTAGGTTTCCAAGGAAGAGGACAGCGTGTCGCCTTGGACTCTGCACGCCAGGAAATGTTAACAAGGGCCTACACGGATGCCTGTTTCTCAGCAGGCCGGGAGGAGACGTGTGGTCTCGAGTGCAGTTGCATGGCAAACAGTGCGGAGGCCAGAGTTCTGTGAGAGCCGACAGCTCTCCATTTAAGCCCGAAGACGGTGGAGAACTCACGGAAACCGCGGCAGGCAAGACCTGTCCGGCGGCCATTTAGCCTCTACACTGAGGCCAAGGGTCGCCTTGCGGTTTCCCAGGACGAACGTGGGCTGCAGGATTAGCTCTCCTCCAGAGTTGCAAGAGCCCTGCTTCTCAGGCTAAAATACTCCTTCCTACCCAGGCGTAGGGGCAGAGGACAGATGCTGGGCAATAGCAGGGTCTTGCAAGCAGCCCCTGAGAAACCGGGATCCAAGCTTCCAAAGGGAAACGCCTGCTTCTGTATGCAGGGTCACCTAGCCCTGTTAGCAGCAAACCTAAGTCCCTGCAGTATTGGCGCTGCAAAGGTTGACCATCGCCAAACAATGGGAACTTCGCTGAATAAATTGTCCTTTCAAGGCCTCTAAGTGTGGCTGGTTCCTTAACACAGGGAAGGCCTCAGCCAGGCGTAGTTGGCAATTCCTCTTACGACGACTACCAGTGTAACGTGAGGAATTGTGCTCTTTGCTCAGGTTGGTCCTCACTACGACTTCCTGCTTAACCTAGAGAGGCGGCAAGTGTGAGCTCCCGGAAAGAACGCTGAGCAGACTGTTCACCTCAATGCAGGTGGCTTTTCCTCACTGAATGCAAGTGGCCCAGCACATGAGACGGGCTCGGACTGCCTTCGTGAGCGTTGGCAAGCTGGGGCAACGTAGGTTTCCAAGGAAGAGGACAGCGTGTCGCCTTGGTGTTTACATGCCAAGAAGTGTTACGAAGGGCCTGCACGGCGGCCTGTTTCTCAGCAGGCCGGGAGGAGACGTGTGGTCTCGAGTGCAGTTGCATGGCAAACAGTGCGGAGGCCAGAGTTCTGTGAGAGCCGACAGCTCTCCTCGCTCTCCATTTAAGCCCGAAGACGGTGGAGAACTCACGGAAACCGCGGCAGGCAAGACCTGTCCGGCGGCCATTTCGCCACTACACTGACGCCAAGGGTCGCCTTGCGGTTTCCCAGGACGAACGTGGGCTGCAGGATTAGCTCTCCTCCAGAGTTGCAAGAGCCCTGCTTCTCAGGCTAAAATACTCGCTTCCTACACAGGCGTAGGGGCAGAGGACAGATGCTGGGCAATAGCAGGGTCTTGCAAGCAGCCCCTGAGAAACCGGGATCCCAGCTTCCAAAGGGAAAAGCCTGCTTCTGTATGCAGGGTCACCTAGCCTAGTTAGCAGCAAACCTAAGTCCCTGCTGTATTGGCCCTGCGAAGGGACACCGTCGCAAGACACTGGGAACTTCGCTGAATAAAGTTTCCTTTACAGGCGTCTAAGTGTGGCGACTTCCCTAACAGAACGAAGACCTTAGCAAGGCCTAGTAGGCAATGCCTCTTACGACGACTACCACTGCAAAGTGAGCAATTGTGCTCTTTGCTCAGTTTGGACCTCACCTCGACATCCTGCTTAAGCTAGAGAGGGGGCGATTGTGAGCTCCCGGAAAGAACGCTGAGCAGAGTGTTCACCTCAACGCAGGTGGCTTTCTGTAACCGAAACAAAGTGGCGCAGCACACGAGACTGGTTAGGACTGCCTTCGGTAGCGTTTGGCAAGCTGTGGCAACGTAGGTTTCCAAGGAAGAGGACAGCGTGTCGCCTTGGACTCTGCACGCCAGGAAATGTTAACAAGGGCCTACACGGATGCCTGTTTCTCAGCAGGCCGGGAGGAGACGTGTGGTCTCGAGTGCAGTTGCATGGCAAACAGTGCGGAGGCCAGAGTTCTGTGAGAGCCGACAGCTCTCCATTTAAGCCCGAAGACGGTGGAGAACTCACGGAAACCGCGGCAGGCAAGACCTGTCCGGCGGCCATTTCGCCACTACACTGAGGCCAAGGGTCGCCTTGCGGTTTCCCAGGACGAACGTGGGCTGCAGGATTAGCTCTCCTCCAGAGTTGCAAGAGCCCTGCTTCTCAGGCTAAAATACTCCTTCCTACCCGGGCGTAGGGGCAGAGGACAGATGCTGGGCAATAGCAGGGTCTTGCAAGCAGCCCCTGAGAAACCGGGATCCAAGCTTCCAAAGGGAAACGCCTGCTTCTGTATGCAGGGTCACCTAGCCCTGTTAGCAGCAAACCTAAGTCCCTGCAGTATTGGCGCTGCAAAGGTTGACCATCGCCAAACAATGGGAACTTCGCTGAATAAATTGTCCTTTCAAGGCCTCTAAGTGTGGCTGGTTCCTTAACACAGGGAAGGCCTCAGCCAGGCGTAGTTGGCAATTCCTCTTACGACGACTACCAGTGTAACGTGAGGAATTGTGCTCTTTGCTCAGGTTGGTCCTCACTACGACTTCCTGCTTAACCTAGAGAGGCGGCAAGTGTGAGCTCCCGGAAAGAACGCTGAGCAGACTGTTCACCTCAATGCAGGTGGCTTTTCCTCACTGAATGCAAGTGGCCCAGCACATGAGACGGGCTCGGACTGCCTTCGTGAGCGTTGGCAAGCTGGGGCAACGTAGGTTTCCAAGGAAGAGGACAGCGTGTCGCCTTGGTGTTTACATGCCAAGAAGTGTTACGAAGGGCCTGCACGGCGGCCTGTTTCTCAGCAGGCCGGGAGGAGACGTGTGGTCTCGAGTGCAGTTGCATGGCAAACAGTGCGGAGGCCAGAGTTCTGTGAGAGCCGACAGCTCTCCTCGCTCTCCATTTAAGCCCGAAGACGGTGGAGAACTCACGGAAACCGCGGCAGGCAAGACCTGTCCGGCGGCCATTTCGCCACTACACTGACGCCAAGGGTCGCCTTGCGGTTTCCCAGGACGAACGTGGGCTGCAGGATTAGCTCTCCTCCAGAGTTGCAAGAGCCCTGCTTCTCAGGCTAAAATACTCGCTTCCTACACAGGCGTAGGGGCAGAGGACAGATGCTGGGCAATAGCAGGGTCTTGCAAGCAGCCCCTGAGAAACCGGGATCCCAGCTTCCAAAGGGAAAAGCCTGCTTCTGTATGCAGGGTCACCTAGCCTAGTTAGCAGCAAACCTAAGTCCCTGCTGTATTGGCCCTGCGAAGGGACACCGTCGCAAGACACTGGGAACTTCGCTGAATAAAGTTTCCTTTACAGGCGTCTAAGTGTGGCGACTTCCCTAACAGAACGAAGACCTTAGCAAGGCCTAGTAGGCAATGCCTCTTACGACGACTACCACTGCAAAGTGAGCAATTGTGCTCTTTGCTCAGTTTGGACCTCACCTCGACATCCTGCTTAAGCTAGAGAGGGGGCGATTGTGAGCTCCCGGAAAGAACGCTGAGCAGAGTGTTCACCTCAACGCAGGTGGCTTTCTGTAACCGAAACAAAGTGGCGCAGCACACGAGACTGGTTAGGACTGCCTTCGGTAGCGTTTGGCAAGCTGTGGCAACGTAGGTTTCCAAGGAAGAGGACAGCGTGTCGCCTTGGACTCTGCACGCCAGGAAATGTTAACAAGGGCCTACACGGATGCCTGTTTCTCAGCAGGCCGGGAGGAGACGTGTGGTCTCGAGTGCAGTTGCATGGCAAACAGTGCGGAGGCCAGAGTTCTGTGAGAGCCGACAGCTCTCCATTTAAGCCCGAAGACGGTGGAGAACTCACGGAAACCGCGGCAGGCAAGACCTGTCCGGCGGCCATTTCGCCACTACACTGAGGCCAAGGGTCGCCTTGCGGTTTCCCAGGACGAACGTGGGCTGCAGGATTAGCTCTCCTCCAGAGTTGCAAGAGCCCTGCTTCTCAGGCTAAAATACTCCTTCCTACCCGGGCGTAGGGGCAGAGGACAGATGCTGGGCAGTAGCAGGGTCTTGCAAGCAGCCCCTGAGAAACCGGGATCCAAGCTTCCAAAGGGAAACGCCTGCTTCTGTATGCAGGGTCACCTAGCCCTGTTAGCAGCAAACCTAAGTCCCTGCAGTATTGGCGCTGCAAAGGTTGACCATCGCCAAACAATGGGAACTTCGCTGAATAAATTGTCCTTTCAAGGCCTCTAAGTGTGGCTGGTTCCTTAACACAGGGAAGGCCTCAGCCAGGCGTAGTTGGCAATTCCTCTTACGACGACTACCACTGCAAAGTGAGCAATTGTGCTCTTTGCTCAGGTTGGTCCTCACTACGACTTCCTGCTTAACCTAGAGAGGCGGCAAGTGTGAGCTCCCGGAAAGAACGCTGAGCAGACTGTTCACCTCAATGCAGGTGGCTTTTCCTCACTGAATGCAAGTGGCCCAGCACATGAGACGGGCTCGGACTGCCTTCGTGAGCGTTGGCAAGCTGGGGCAATGTAGGTTTCCAAGGAAGAGGATAGCGTGTCGCCTTTGTGTTTACATGCCAAGAAGTGTTACGAAGGGCCTGCACGGCGGCCTGTTTCTCAGCAGGCCGGGAGGAGACGTGTGGTCTCGAGTGCAGTTGCATGGCAAACAGTGCGGAGGCCAGAGTTCTGTGAGAGCCGACAGCTCTCCTCGCTCTCCATTTAAGCCCGAAGACGGTGGAGAACTCACGGAAACCGCGGCAGGCAAGACCTGTCCGGCGGCCATTTCGCCACTACACTGAGGCCAAGGGTCGCCTTGCGGTTTCCCAGGACGAACGTGGGCTGCAGGATTAGCTCTCCTCCAGAGTTGCAAGAGCCCTGCTTCTCAGGCTAAAATACTCGCTTCCTACACAGGCGTAGGGGCAGAGGACAGATGCTGGGCAATAGCAGGGTCTTGCAAGCAGCCCCTGAGAAACCGGGATCCCAGCTTCCAAAGGGAAAAGCCTGCTTCTGTATGCAGGGTCACCTAGCCTAGTTAGCAGCAAACCTAAGTCCCTGCTGTATTGGCCCTGCGAAGGGACACCGTCGCAAGACACTGGGAACTTCGCTGAATAAAGTTTCCTTTACAGGCGTCTAAGTGTGGCGACTTCCCTAACAGAACGAAGACCTTAGCAAGGCCTAGTAGGCAATGCCTCTTACGACGACTACCACTGCAAAGTGAGCAATTGTGCTCTTTGCTCAGTTTGGACCTCACCTCGACATCCTGCTTAAGCTAGAGAGGGGGCGATTGTGAGCTCCCGGAAAGAACGCTGAGCAGAGTGTTCACCTCAACGCAGGTGGCTTTCCGTAACCGAAACAAAGTTGCGCAGCACACGAGACTGGTTAGGACTGCCTTCGGTAGCGTTTGGCAAGCTGTGGCAACGTAGGTTTCCAAGGAAGAGGACAGCGTGTCGCCTTGGACTCTGCACGCCAGGAAATGTTAACAAGGGCCTACACGGATGCCTGTTTCTCAGCAGGCCGGGAGGAGACGTGTGGTCTCGAGTGCAGTTGCATGGCAAACAGTGCGGAGGCCAGAGTTCTGTGAGAGCCGACAGCTCTCCATTTAAGCCCGAAGACGGTGGAGAACTCACGGAAACCGCGGCAGGCAAGACCTGTCCGGCGGCCATTTCGCCACTACACTGAGGCCAAGGGTCGCCTTGCGGTTTCCCAGGACGAACGTGGGCTGCAGGATTAGCTCTCCTCCAGAGTTGCAAGAGCCCTGCTTCTCAGGCTAAAATACTCCTTCCTACCCGGGCGTAGGGGCAGAGGACAGATGCTGGGCAGTAGCAGGGTCTTGCAAGCAGCCCCTGAGAAACCGGGATCCAAGCTTCCAAAGGGAAACGCCTGCTTCTGTATGCAGGGTCACCTAGCCCTGTTAGCAGCAAACCTAAGTCCCTGCAGTATTGGCGCTGCAAAGGTTGACCATCGCCAAACAATGGGAACTTCGCTGAATAAATTGTCCTTTCAAGGCCTCTAAGTGTGGCTGGTTCCTTAACACAGGGAAGGCCTCAGCCAGGCGTAGTTGGCAATTCCTCTTACGACGACTACCACTGCAAAGTGAGCAATTGTGCTCTTTGCTCAGGTTGGTCCTCACTACGACTTCCTGCTTAACCTAGAGAGGCGGCAAGTGTGAGCTCCCGGAAAGAACGCTGAGCAGACTGTTCACCTCAATGCAGGTGGCTTTTCCTCACTGAATGCAAGTGGCCCAGCACATGAGACGGGCTCGGACTGCCTTCGTGAGCGTTGGCAAGCTGGGGCAATGTAGGTTTCCAAGGAAGAGGATAGCGTGTCGCCTTTGTGTTTACATGCCAAGAAGTGTTACGAAGGGCCTGCACGGCGGCCTGTTTCTCAGCAGGCCGGGAGGAGACGTGTGGTCTCGAGTGCAGTTGCATGGCAAACAGTGCGGAGGCCAGAGTTCTGTGAGAGCCGACAGCTCTCCTCGCTCTCCATTTAAGCCCGAAGACGGTGGAGAACTCACGGAAACCGCGGCAGGCAAGACCTGTCCGGCGGCCATTTCGCCACTACACTGACGCCAAGGGTCGCCTTGCGGTTTCCCAGGACGAACGTGGGCTGCAGGATTAGCTCTCCTCCAGAGTTGCAAGAGCCCTGCTTCTCAGGCTAAAATACTCGCTTCCTACACAGGCGTAGGGGCAGAGGACAGATGCTGGGCAATAGCAGGGTCTTGCAAGCAGCCCCTGAGAAACCGGGATCCCAGCTTCCAAAGGGAAAAGCCTGCTTCTGTATGCAGGGTCACCTAGCCTAGTTAGCAGCAAACCTAAGTCCCTGCTGTATTGGCCCTGCGAAGGGACACCGTCGCAAGACACTGGGAACTTCGCTGAATAAAGTTTCCTTTACAGGCGTCTAAGTGTGGCGACTTCCCTAACAGAACGAAGACCTTAGCAAGGCCTAGTAGGCAATGCCTCTTACGACGACTACCACTGCAAAGTGAGCAATTGTGCTCTTTGCTCAGTTTGGACCTCACCTCGACATCCTGCTTAAGCTAGAGAGGGGGCGATTGTGAGCTCCCGGAAAGAACGCTGAGCAGAGTGTTCACCTCAACGCAGGTGGCTTTCCGTAACCGAAACAAAGTTGCGCAGCACACGAGACTGGTTAGGACTGCCTTCGGTAGCGTTTGGCAAGCTGTGGCAACGTAGGTTTCCAAGGAAGAGGACAGCGTGTCGCCTTGGACTCTGCACGCCAGGAAATGTTAACAAGGGCCTACACGGATGCCTGTTTCTCAGCAGGCCGGGAGGAGACGTGTGGTCTCGAGTGCAGTTGCATGGCAAACAGTGCGGAGGCCAGAGTTCTGTGAGAGCCGACAGCTCTCCTCGCTCTCCATTTAAGCCCGAAGACGGTGGAGAACTCACGGAAACCGCGGCAGGCAAGACCTGTCCGGCGGCCATTTCGCCACTACACTGAGGCCAAGGGTCGCCTTGCGGTTTCCCAGGACGAACGTGGGCTGCAGGATTAGCTCTCCTCCAGAGTTGCAAGAGCCCTGCTTCTCAGGCTAAAATACTCGCTTCCTACACAGGCGTAGGGGCAGAGGACAGATGCTGGGCAATAGCAGGGTCTTGCAAGCAGCCCCTGAGAAACCGGGATCCCAGCTTCCAAAGGGAAAAGCCTGCTTCTGTATGCAGGGTCACCTAGCCTAGTTAGCAGCAAACCTAAGTCCCTGCTGTATTGGCCCTGCGAAGGGACACCGTCGCAAGACACTGGGAACTTCGCTGAATAAAGTTTCCTTTACAGGCGTCTAAGTGTGGCGACTTCCCTAACAGAACGAAGACCTTAGCAAGGCCTAGTAGGCAATGCCTCTTACGACGACTACCACTGCAAAGTGAGCAATTGTGCTCTTTGCTCAGTTTGGACCTCACCTCAACATCCTGCTTAACCTAGAGAGGGGGCGATTGTGAGCTCCCGGAAAGAACGCTGAGCAGAGTGTTCACCTCAACGCAGGTGGCTTTCCGTAACCGAATCAAAGTTGCGCAGCACACGAGACTGGTTAGGACTGCCTTCGGTAGCGTTTGGCAAGCTGTAACAACGTGGGTTTCCAAGGAAGAGGACAGCGTGTCGCCTTGGACTCAGCACGCCAGGAAATGTTAACAAGGGCCTACACGGATGCCTGTTTCTCAGCAGGCCGGGAGGAGACGTGTGGTCTCGAGTGCAGTTGCATGGCAAACAGTGAGGTGGCCAGAGTTCTGTGAGAGCCGACAGCTCTCCTCGCTCTCCATTTAAGCCCGAAGACGGTGGAGAACTCACGGAAACCGCGGCAGGCAAGACCTGTCCGGCGGCCATTTCGCCACTACACTGAGGCCAAGGGTCACCTTGCGGTTTCCCAGGACGAACGTGGGCTGCAGGATTAGCTCTCCTCCAGAATTGCAAGAGCCCTGCTTCTCAGGCTAAAATACTCGCTTCCCACCCAGGCGTAGGGGCAGAGGACAGATGCTGGGCAATAGCAGGGTCTTGTAAGCAGCCCCTGAGAAACCGGGATCCAAGCTTCCAAAGGGAAAAGCCTGTTTCTGTATGCAGGGTCACCTAGCCTAGTTAGCAGCAAACCTAAGTCCCTGCTGTATTGGCCCTGCGAAGGGACACCGTCGCAAGACACTGGGAACTTCGCTGAATAAAGTTTCCTTTACAGGCGTCTAAGTGTGGCGACTTCCCTAACAGAACGAAGACCTTAGCAAGGCCTAGTAGGCAATGCCTCTTACGACGACTACCACTGCAAAGTGAGCAATTGTGCTCTTTGCTCAGTTTGGACCTCACCTCGACATCCTGCTTAACCTAGAGAGGGGGCGATTGTGAGCTCCCTGAAAGAACGCTGAGCAGAGTGTTCACCTCAACGCAGGTGGCTTTTCGTAACCGAATCAAAGTTGCGCAGCACACGAGACTGGTTAGGACTGCCTTCGGTAGCGTTTGGCAAGCTGTGGCAACGTAGGTTTCCAAGGAAGAGGACAGCGTGTCGCCTTGGACTCTGCACGCCAGGAAATGTTAACAAGGGCCTACACGGATGCCTGTTTCTCAGCAGGCCGGGAGGAGACGTGTGGTCTCGAGTGCAGTTGCATGGCAAACAGTGCGGAGGCCAGAGTTCTGTGAGAGCCGACAGCTCTCCATTTAAGCCCGAAGACGGTGGAGAACTCACGGAAACCGCGGCAGGCAAGACCTGTCCGGCGGCCATTTAGCCTCTACACTGAGGCCAAGGGTCGCCTTGCGGTTTCCCAGGACGAACGTGGGCTGCAGGATTAGCTCTCCTCCAGAGTTGCAAGAGCCCTGCTTCTCAGGCTAAAATACTCCTTCCTACCCGGGCGTAGGGGCAGAGGACAGATGCTGGGCAATAGCAGGGTCTTGCAAGCAGCCCCTGAGAAACCGGGATCCAAGCTTCCAAAGGGAAACGCCTGCTTCTGTATGCAGGGTCACCTAGCCCTGTTAGCAGCAAACCTAAGTCCCTGCAGTATTGGCGCTGCAAAGGTTGACCATCGCCAAACAATGGGAACTTCGCTGAATAAATTGTCCTTTCAAGGCCTCTAAGTGTGGCTGGTTCCTTAACACAGGGAAGGCCTCAGCCAGGCGTAGTTGGCAATTCCTCTTACGACGACTACCAGTGTAACGTGAGGAATTGTGCTCTTTGCTCAGGTTGGTCCTCACTACGACTTCCTGCTTAACCTAGAGAGGCGGCAAGTGTGAGCTCCCGGAAAGAACGCTGAGCAGACTGTTCACCTCAATGCAGGTGGCTTTTCCTCACTGAATGCAAGTGGCCCAGCACATGAGACGGGCTCGGACTGCCTTCGTGAGCGTTGGCAAGCTGGGGCAACGTAGGTTTCCAAGGAAGAGGACAGCGTGTCGCCTTGGTGTTTACATGCCAAGAAGTGTTACGATGGGCCTGCACGGCGGCCTGTTTCTCAGCAGGCCGGGAGGAGACGTGTGGTCTCGAGTGCAGTTGCATGGCAAACAGTGCGGAGGCCAGAGTTCTGTGAGAGCCGACAGCTCTCCTCGCTCTCCATTTAAGCCCGAAGACGGTGGAGAACTCACGGAAACCGCGGCAGGCAAGACCTGTCCGGCGGCCATTTCGCCACTACACTGAGGCCAAGCCTCGCCTTGCGGTTTCCCAGGACGAACGTGGGCTGCAGGATTAGCTCTCCTCCAGAGTTGCAAGAGCCCTGCTTCTCAGGCTAAAATACTCGCTTCCTACCCAGGCGTAGGGGCAGAGGATAGATGCTGGGCAATAGCAGGGTCTTGCAAGCAGCCCCTGAGAAACCGGGATCCAAGCTTCCAAAGGGAAAAGCCTGTTTCTGTATGCAGGGTCACCTAGCCTAGTTAGCAGCAAACCTAAGTCCCTGCTGTATTGGCCCTGCGAAGGGACACCGTCGCAAGACACTGGGAACTTCGCTGAATAAAGTTTCCTTTACAGGCGTCTAAGTGTGGCGACTTCCCTAACAGAACGAAGACCTTAGCAAGGCCTAGTAGGCAATGCCTCTTACGACGACTACCACTGCAAAGTGAGCAATTGTGCTCTTTGCTCAGTTTGGACCTCACCTCGACATCCTGCTTAAGCTAGAGAGGGGGCGATTGTGAGCTCCCGGAAAGAACGCTGAGCAGAGTGTTCACCTCAACGCAGGTGGCTTTCCGTAACCGAAACAAAGTTGCGCAGCACACGAGACTGGTTAGGACTGCCTTCGGTAGCGTTTGGCAAGCTGTGGCAACGTAGGTTTCCAAGGAAGAGGACAGCGTGTCGCCTTGGACTCTGCACGCCAGGAAATGTTAACAAGGGCCTACACGGATGCCTGTTTCTCAGCAGGCCGGGAGGAGACGTGTGGTCTCGAGTGCAGTTGCATGGCAAACAGTGCGGAGGCCAGAGTTCTGTGAGAGCCGACAGCTCTCCATTTAAGCCCGAAGACGGTGGAGAACTCACGGAAACCGCGGCAGGCAAGACCTGTCCGGCGGCCATTTCGCCACTACACTGAGGCCAAGGGTCGCCTTGCGGTTTCCCAGGACGAACGTGGGCTGCAGGATTAGCTCTCCTCCAGAGTTGCAAGAGCCCTGCTTCTCAGGCTAAAATACTCCTTCCTACCCGGGCGTAGGGGCAGAGGACAGATGCTGGGCAGTAGCAGGGTCTTGCAAGCAGCCCCTGAGAAACCGGGATCCAAGCTTCCAAAGGGAAACGCCTGCTTCTGTATGCAGGGTCACCTAGCCCTGTTAGCAGCAAACCTAAGTCCCTGCAGTATTGGCGCTGCAAAGGTTGACCATCGCCAAACAATGGGAACTTCGCTGAATAAATTGTCCTTTCAAGGCCTCTAAGTGTGGCTGGTTCCTTAACACAGGGAAGGCCTCAGCCAGGCGTAGTTGGCAATTCCTCTTACGACGACTACCACTGCAAAGTGAGCAATTGTGCTCTTTGCTCAGGTTGGTCCTCACTACGACTTCCTGCTTAACCTAGAGAGGCGGCAAGTGTGAGCTCCCGGAAAGAACGCTGAGCAGACTGTTCACCTCAATGCAGGTGGCTTTTCCTCACTGAATGCAAGTGGCCCAGCACATGAGACGGGCTCGGACTGCCTTCGTGAGCGTTGGCAAGCTGGGGCAATGTAGGTTTCCAAGGAAGAGGATAGCGTGTCGCCTTTGTGTTTACATGCCAAGAAGTGTTACGAAGGGCCTGCACGGCGGCCTGTTTCTCAGCAGGCCGGGAGGAGACGTGTGGTCTCGAGTGCAGTTGCATGGCAAACAGTGCGGAGGCCAGAGTTCTGTGAGAGCCGACAGCTCTCCTCGCTCTCCATTTAAGCCCGAAGACGGTGGAGAACTCACGGAAACCGCGGCAGGCAAGACCTGTCCGGCGGCCATTTCGCCACTACACTGACGCCAAGGGTCGCCTTGCGGTTTCCCAGGACGAACGTGGGCTGCAGGATTAGCTCTCCTCCAGAGTTGCAAGAGCCCTGCTTCTCAGGCTAAAATACTCGCTTCCTACACAGGCGTAGGGGCAGAGGACAGATGCTGGGCAATAGCAGGGTCTTGCAAGCAGCCCCTGAGAAACCGGGATCCCAGCTTCCAAAGGGAAAAGCCTGCTTCTGTATGCAGGGTCACCTAGCCTAGTTAGCAGCAAACCTAAGTCCCTGCTGTATTGGCCCTGCGAAGGGACACCGTCGCAAGACACTGGGAACTTCGCTGAATAAAGTTTCCTTTACAGGCGTCTAAGTGTGGCGACTTCCCTAACAGAACGAAGACCTTAGCAAGGCCTAGTAGGCAATGCCTCTTACGACGACTACCACTGCAAAGTGAGCAATTGTGCTCTTTGCTCAGTTTGGACCTCACCTCGACATCCTGCTTAAGCTAGAGAGGGGGCGATTGTGAGCTCCCGGAAAGAACGCTGAGCAGAGTGTTCACCTCAACGCAGGTGGCTTTCCGTAACCGAAACAAAGTTGCGCAGCACACGAGACTGGTTAGGACTGCCTTCGGTAGCGTTTGGCAAGCTGTGGCAACGTAGGTTTCCAAGGAAGAGGACAGCGTGTCGCCTTGGACTCTGCACGCCAGGAAATGTTAACAAGGGCCTACACGGATGCCTGTTTCTCAGCAGGCCGGGAGGAGACGTGTGGTCTCGAGTGCAGTTGCATGGCAAACAGTGCGGAGGCCAGAGTTCTGTGAGAGCCGACAGCTCTCCTCGCTCTCCATTTAAGCCCGAAGACGGTGGAGAACTCACGGAAACCGCGGCAGGCAAGACCTGTCCGGCGGCCATTTCGCCACTACACTGAGGCCAAGGGTCGCCTTGCGGTTTCCCAGGACGAACGTGGGCTGCAGGATTAGCTCTCCTCCAGAGTTGCAAGAGCCCTGCTTCTCAGGCTAAAATACTCGCTTCCTACACAGGCGTAGGGGCAGAGGACAGATGCTGGGCAATAGCAGGGTCTTGCAAGCAGCCCCTGAGAAACCGGGATCCCAGCTTCCAAAGGGAAAAGCCTGCTTCTGTATGCAGGGTCACCTAGCCTAGTTAGCAGCAAACCTAAGTCCCTGCTGTATTGGCCCTGCGAAGGGACACCGTCGCAAGACACTGGGAACTTCGCTGAATAAAGTTTCCTTTACAGGCGTCTAAGTGTGGCGACTTCCCTAACAGAACGAAGACCTTAGCAAGGCCTAGTAGGCAATGCCTCTTACGACGACTACCACTGCAAAGTGAGCAATTGTGCTCTTTGCTCAGTTTGGACCTCACCTCAACATCCTGCTTAACCTAGAGAGGGGGCGATTGTGAGCTCCCGGAAAGAACGCTGAGCAGAGTGTTCACCTCAACGCAGGTGGCTTTCCGTAACCGAATCAAAGTTGCGCAGCACACGAGACTGGTTAGGACTGCCTTCGGTAGCGTTTGGCAAGCTGTAACAACGTGGGTTTCCAAGGAAGAGGACAGCGTGTCGCCTTGGACTCAGCACGCCAGGAAATGTTAACAAGGGCCTACACGGATGCCTGTTTCTCAGCAGGCCGGGAGGAGACGTGTGGTCTCGAGTGCAGTTGCATGGCAAACAGTGAGGTGGCCAGAGTTCTGTGAGAGCCGACAGCTCTCCTCGCTCTCCATTTAAGCCCGAAGACGGTGGAGAACTCACGGAAACCGCGGCAGGCAAGACCTGTCCGGCGGCCATTTCGCCACTACACTGAGGCCAAGGGTCACCTTGCGGTTTCCCAGGACGAACGTGGGCTGCAGGATTAGCTCTCCTCCAGAATTGCAAGAGCCCTGCTTCTCAGGCTAAAATACTCGCTTCCCACCCAGGCGTAGGGGCAGAGGACAGATGCTGGGCAATAGCAGGGTCTTGTAAGCAGCCCCTGAGAAACCGGGATCCAAGCTTCCAAAGGGAAAAGCCTGTTTCTGTATGCAGGGTCACCTAGCCTAGTTAGCAGCAAACCTAAGTCCCTGCTGTATTGGCCCTGCGAAGGGACACCGTCGCAAGACACTGGGAACTTCGCTGAATAAAGTTTCCTTTACAGGCGTCTAAGTGTGGCGACTTCCCTAACAGAACGAAGACCTTAGCAAGGCCTAGTAGGCAATGCCTCTTACGACGACTACCACTGCAAAGTGAGCAATTGTGCTCTTTGCTCAGTTTGGACCTCACCTCGACATCCTGCTTAACCTAGAGAGGGGGCGATTGTGAGCTCCCTGAAAGAACGCTGAGCAGAGTGTTCACCTCAACGCAGGTGGCTTTTCGTAACCGAATCAAAGTTGCGCAGCACACGAGACTGGTTAGGACTGCCTTCGGTAGCGTTTGGCAAGCTGTGGCAACGTAGGTTTCCAAGGAAGAGGACAGCGTGTCGCCTTGGACTCTGCACGCCAGGAAATGTTAACAAGGGCCTACACGGATGCCTGTTTCTCAGCAGGCCGGGAGGAGACGTGTGGTCTCGAGTGCAGTTGCATGGCAAACAGTGCGGAGGCCAGAGTTCTGTGAGAGCCGACAGCTCTCCATTTAAGCCCGAAGACGGTGGAGAACTCACGGAAACCGCGGCAGGCAAGACCTGTCCGGCGGCCATTTAGCCTCTACACTGAGGCCAAGGGTCGCCTTGCGGTTTCCCAGGACGAACGTGGGCTGCAGGATTAGCTCTCCTCCAGAGTTGCAAGAGCCCTGCTTCTCAGGCTAAAATACTCCTTCCTACCCGGGCGTAGGGGCAGAGGACAGATGCTGGGCAATAGCAGGGTCTTGCAAGCAGCCCCTGAGAAACCGGGATCCAAGCTTCCAAAGGGAAACGCCTGCTTCTGTATGCAGGGTCACCTAGCCCTGGTAGCAGCAAACCTAAGTCCCTGCAGTATTGGCGCTGCAAAGGTTGACCATCGCCAAACAATGGGAACTTCGCTGAATAAATTGTCCTTTCAAGGCCTCTAAGTGTGGCTGGTTCCTTAACACAGGGAAGGCCTCAGCCAGGCGTAGTTGGCAATTCCTCTTACGACGACTACCAGTGTAACGTGAGGAATTGTGCTCTTTGCTCAGGTTGGTCCTCACTACGACTTCCTGCTTAACCTAGAGAGGCGGCAAGTGTGAGCTCCCGGAAAGAACGCTGAGCAGACTGTTCACCTCAATGCAGGTGGCTTTTCCTCACTGAATGCAAGTGGCCCAGCACATGAGACGGGCTCGGACTGCCTTCGTGAGCGTTGGCAAGCTGGGGCAACGTAGGTTTCCAAGGAAGAGGACAGCGTGTCGCCTTGGTGTTTACATGACAAGAAGTGTTACGAAGGGCCTGCACGGCGGCCTGTTTCTCAGCAGGCCGGGAGGAGACGTGTGGTCTCGAGTGCAGTTGCATGGCAAACAGTGCGGAGGCCAGAGTTCTGTGAGAGCCGACAGCTCTCCTCGCTCTCCATTTAAGCCCGAAGACGGTGGAGAACTCACGGAAACCGCGGCAGGCAAGACCTGTCCGGCGGCCATTTCGCCACTACACTGAGGCCAAGCCTCGCCTTGCGGTTTCCCAGGACGAACGTGGGCTGCAGGATTAGCTCTCCTCCAGAGTTGCAAGAGCCCTGCTTCTCAGGCTAAAATACTCGCTTCCTACCCAGGCGTAGGGGCAGAGGATAGATGCTGGGCAATAGCAGGGTCTTGCAAGCAGCCCCTGAGAAACCGGGATCCAAGCTTCCAAAGGGAAAAGCCTGTTTCTGTATGCAGGGTCACCTAGCCTAGTTAGCAGCAAACCTAAGTCCCTGCTGTATTGGCCCTGCGAAGGGACACCGTCGCAAGACACTGGGAACTTCGCTGAATAAAGTTTCCTTTACAGGCGTCTAAGTGTGGCGACTTCCCTAACAGAACGAAGACCTTAGCAAGGCCTAGTAGGCAATGCCTCTTACGACGACTACCACTGCAAAGTGAGCAATTGTGCTCTTTGCTCAGTTTGGACCTCACCTCGACATCCTGCTTAACCTAGAGAGGGGGCGATTGTGAGCTCCCTGAAAGAACGCTGAGCAGAGTGTTCACCTCAACGCAGGTGGCTTTTCGTAACCGAATCAAAGTTGCGCAGCACACGAGACTGGTTAGGACTGCCTTCGGTAGCGTTTGGCAAGCTGTGGCAACGTAGGTTTCCAAGGAAGAGGACAGCGTGTCGCCTTGGACTCTGCACGCCAGGAAATGTTAACAAGGGCCTACACGGATGCCTGTTTCTCAGCAGGCCGGGAGGAGACGTGTGGTCTCGAGTGCAGTTGCATGGCAAACAGTGCGGAGGCCAGAGTTCTGTGAGAGCCGACAGCTCTCCATTTAAGCCCGAAGACGGTGGAGAACTCACGGAAACCGCGGCAGGCAAGACCTGTCCGGCGGCCATTTAGCCTCTACACTGAGGCCAAGGGTCGCCTTGCGGTTTCCCAGGACGAACGTGGGCTGCAGGATTAGCTCTCCTCCAGAGTTGCAAGAGCCCTGCTTCTCAGGCTAAAATACTCCTTCCTACCCGGGCGTAGGGGCAGAGGACAGATGCTGGGCAATAGCAGGGTCTTGCAAGCAGCCCCTGAGAAACCGGGATCCAAGCTTCCAAAGGGAAACGCCTGCTTCTGTATGCAGGGTCACCTAGCCCTGTTAGCAGCAAACCTAAGTCCCTGCAGTATTGGCGCTGCAAAGGTTGACCATCGCCAAACAATGGGAACTTCGCTGAATAAATTGTCCTTTCAAGGCCTCTAAGTGTGGCTGGTTCCTTAACACAGGGAAGGCCTCAGCCAGGCGTAGTTGGCAATTCCTCTTACGACGACTACCAGTGTAACGTGAGGAATTGTGCTCTTTGCTCAGGTTGGTCCTCACTACGACTTCCTGCTTAACCTAGAGAGGCGGCAAGTGTGAGCTCCCGGAAAGAACGCTGAGCAGACTGTTCACCTCAATGCAGGTGGCTTTTCCTCACTGAATGCAAGTGGCCCAGCACATGAGACGGGCTCGGACTGCCTTCGTGAGCGTTGGCAAGCTGGGGCAACGTAGGTTTCCAAGGAAGAGGACAGCGTGTCGCCTTGGTGTTTACATGACAAGAAGTGTTACGAAGGGCCTGCACGGCGGCCTGTTTCTCAGCAGGCCGGGAGGAGACGTGTGGTCTCGAGTGCAGTTGCATGGCAAACAGTGCGGAGGCCAGAGTTCTGTGAGAGCCGACAGCTCTCCTCGCTCTCCATTTAAGCCCGAAGACGGTGGAGAACTCACGGAAACCGCGGCAGGCAAGACCTGTCCGGCGGCCATTTCGCCACTACACTGAGGCCAAGCCTCGCCTTGCGGTTTCCCAGGACGAACGTGGGCTGCAGGATTAGCTCTCCTCCAGAGTTGCAAGAGCCCTGCTTCTCAGGCTAAAATACTCGCTTCCTACCCAGGCGTAGGGGCAGAGGATAGATGCTGGGCAATAGCAGGGTCTTGCAAGCAGCCCCTGAGAAACCGGGATCCAAGCTTCCAAAGGGAAAAGCCTGTTTCTGTATGCAGGGTCACCTAGCCTAGTTAGCAGCAAACCTAAGTCCCTGCTGTATTGGCCCTGCGAAGGGACACCGTCGCAAGACACTGGGAACTTCGCTGAATAAAGTTTCCTTTACAGGCGTCTAAGTGTGGCGACTTCCCTAACAGAACGAAGACCTTAGCAAGGCCTAGTAGGCAATGCCTCTTACGACGACTACCACTGCAAAGTGAGCAATTGTGCTCTTTGCTCAGTTTGGACCTCACCTCGACATCCTGCTTAACCTAGAGAGGGGGCGATTGTGAGCTCCCGGAAAGAACGCTGAGCAGAGTGTTCACCTCAACGCAGGTGGCTTTCCGTAACCGAATCAAAGTTGCGCAGCACACGAGACTGGTTAGGACTGCCTTCGGTAGCGTTTGGCAAGCTGTAGCAACGTGGGTTTCCAAGGAAGAGGACAGCGTGTCGCCTTGGACTCTGCACGCCAGGAAATGTTAACAAGGGCCTACACGGATGCCTGTTTCTCAGCAGGCCGGGAGGAGACGTGTGGTCTCGAGTGCAGTTGCATGGCAAACAGTGCGGAGGCCAGAGTTCTGTGAGAGCCGACAGCTCTCCTCGCTCTCCATTTAAGCCTGAAGACGGTGGAGAACTCACGGAAACCGCGGCAGGCAAGACCTGTCCGGCGGCCATTTCGCCACTACACTGAGGCCAAGGGTCACCTTGCGGGTTCCCAGGACGAACGTGGGCTGCAGGATTAGCTCTCCTCCAGAATTGCAAGAGCCCTGCTTCTCAGGCTAAAATACTCGCTTCCTACCCAGGCGTAGGGGCAGAGGACAGATGCTGGGCAATAGCAGGGTCTTGCAAGCAGCCCCTGAGAAACCGGGATCCAAGCTTCCAAAGGGAAAAGCCTGTTTCTGTATGCAGGGTCACCTAGCCTAGTTAGCAGCAAACCTAAGTCCCTGCTGTATTGGCCCTGCGAAGGGACACCGTCGCAAGACACTGGGAACTTCGCTGAATAAAGTTTCCTTTACAGGCGTCTAAGTGTGGCGACTTCCCTAACAGAACGAAGACCTTAGCAAGGCCTAGTAGGCAATGCCTCTTACGACGACTACCACTGCAAAGTGAGCAATTGTGCTCTTTGCTCAGTTTGGACCTCACCTCGACATCCTGCTTAACCTAGAGAGGGGTCGATTGTGAGCTCCCGGAAAGAACGCTGAGCAGAGTGTTCACCTCAACGCAGGTGGCTTTCCGTAACCGAATCAAAGTTGCGCAGCACACGAGACTGGTTAGGACTGCCTTCGGTAGCGTTTGGCAAGCTGTGGCAACGTAGGTTTCCAAGGAAGAGGACAGCGTGTCGCCTTGGTGTTTACATGCCAAGAAGTGTTACGAAGGGCCTGCACGGCGGCCTGTTTCTCAGCAGGCCGGGAGGAGACGTGTGGTCTCGAGTGCAGTTGCATGGCAAACAGTGCGGAGGCCAGAGTTCTGTGAGAGCCGACAGCTCTCCATTTAAGCCCGAAGACGGTGGAGAACTCACGGAAACCGCGGCAGGCAAGACCTGTCCGGCGGACATTTCGCCACTACACTGAGGCCAAGCGTCGCCTTGCGGTTTCCCAGGAAGAACGTGGGCTGCAGGATTAGCTCTCCTCCAGAGTTGCAAGAGCCCTGCTTCTCAGGCTAAAATACTCCTTCCTACCCGGGCGTAGGGGCAGAGGACAGATGCTGGGCAATAGCAGGGTCTTGCAAGCAGCCCCTGAGAAACCGGGATCCAAGCTTCCAAAGGGAAACGCCTGCTTCTGTATGCAGGGTCACCTAGCCCTGTTAGCAGCAAACCTAAGTCCCTGCAGTATTGGCGCTGCAAAGGTTGACCATCGCCAAACAATGGGAACTTCGCTGAATAAATTGTCCTTTCAAGGCCTCTAAGTGTGGCTGGTTCCTTAACACAGGGAAGGCCTCAGCCAGGCGTAGTTGGCAATTCCTCTTACGACGACTACCAGTGTAACGTGAGGAATTGTGCTCTTTGCTCAGGTTGGTCCTCACTACGACTTCCTTCTTAACCTAGAGAGGCGGCAAGTGTGAGCTCCCGGAAAGAACGCTGAGCAGACTGTTCACCTCAATGCAGGTGGCTTTTCCTCACTGAATGCAAGTGGCCCAGCACATGAGACGGGCTCGGACTGCCTTCGTGAGCGTTGGCAAGCTGGGGCAACGTAGGTTTCCAAGGAAGAGGATAGCGTGTCGCCTTTGTGTTTACATGCCAAGAAGTGTTACGAAGGGCCTGCACGGCGGCCTGTTTCTCAGCAGGCCGGGAGGAGACGTGTGGTCTTGCGTTCAGCTGCATGGCAAACAGTGCGGAGGCCAGAGTTCTGTGAGAGCCGACAGCTCTCCTCGCTCTCCATTTAAGCCCGAAGACGGTGGAGAACTCACGGAAACCGCGGCAGGCAAGACCTGTCCAGCGGCCATTTCGCCACTACACTGAGGCCAAGCGTCGCCTTGCGGTTTCCCAGGACGAACGTGGGCTGCAGGATTAGCTCTCCTCCAGAGTTGCAAGAGCCCTGCTTCCCAGGCTAAAATACTCGCTTCCTACCCAGGCGTAGGGGCAGAGGATAGATGCTGGGCAATAGCAGGGTCTTGGAAGCAGCCCCTGAGAAACCGGAATCCAAGCTTCCAAAGGGAAAAGCCTGCTTCTGTATGCAGGGTCACCTAGCCTAGTTAGCAGCAAACCTAAGTCCCTGCTGTATTGGCCCTGCGAAGGGACACCGTCGCAAGACACTGGGAACTTCGCTGAATAAAGTTTCCTTTACAGGCGTCTAAGTGTGGCGACTTCCCTAACAGAATGAAGACCTTAGCAAGGCCTAGTAGGCAATGCCTCTTACGACGACTACCACTGCAAAGTGAGCAATTGTGCTCTTTGCTCAGTTTGGACCTCACCTCGACATCCTGCTTAAGCTAGAGATGGGGCGATTGTGAGCTCCCGGAAAGAACGCTGAGCAGAGTGTTCACCTCAACGCAGGTGGCTTTCCGTAACCGAAACAAAGTTGCGCAGCACACGAGACTGGTTAGGACTGCCTTCGGTAGCGTTTGGCAAGCTGTGGCAACGTAGGTTTCCAAGGAAGAGGACAGCGTGTCGCCTTGGACTCTGCACGCCAGGAAATGTTAACAAGGGCCTACACGGATGCCTGTTTCTCAGCAGGCCGGGAGGAGACGTGTGGTCTCGAGTGCAGTTGCATGGCAAACAGTGCGGAGGCCAGAGTTCTGTGAGAGCCGACAGCTCTCCATTTAAGCCCGAAGATGGTGGAGAACTCACGGAAACCGCGGCAGGCAAGACCTGTCCGGCGGCCATTTAGCCTCTACACTGAGGCCAAGGGTCGCCTTGCGGTTTCCCAGGACGAACGTGGGCTGCAGGATTAGCTCTCCTCCAGAGTTGCAAGAGCCCTGCTTCTCAGGCTAAAATACTCCTTCCTACCCGGGCGTAGGGGCAGAGGACAGATGCTGGGCAATAGCAGGGTCTTGCAAGCAGCCCCTGAGAAACCGGGATCCATGCTTCCAAAGGGAAACGCCTGCTTCTGTATGCAGGGTCACCTAGCCCTGTTAGCAGCAAACCTAAGTCCCTGCAGTATTGGCGCTGCAAAGGTTGACCATCGCCAAACAATGGGAACTTCGCTGAATAAATTGTCCTTTCAAGGCCTCTAAGTGTGGCTGGTTCCTTAACACAGTGAAGGCCTCAGCCAGGCGTAGTTGGCAATTCCTCTTACGACGACTACCAGTGTAACGTGAGGAAT